>NC_089506.1:117269432-117479167 GCF_036850995.1 Saccopteryx leptura
TCCTCTTCCCATTTTTTTTATTGGATTGTTTGTTTGTTTGTTGTTGAGTTTTATGAGTTCTTTGTATATTTTGGATATTAGGCCCTTATCTGAGCTGTCGTTTGAAAAAATCATTTCCCATTTAGTTGGCTTTCTGTTTATTTTGTTATCAGTTTCTCTTGCTGAGCAAAAACTTCTTAGTCTGATGTAGTCCCATTCATTAATTTTTGCCTTCACTTCTCTTGCCATTGGAGTCAAATTCATAAAATGCTCTTTAAAACCCAGGTCCCTGAGTTGAGTACCTATGTCTTCTTCTATGTACTTAATTGTTTCAGGTCTTATGTTTAGATCTTTGATCCATTTTGAGTTAATTTTTGTACAGGGGGAGAGACTGTAGTCCAGTTTCATTCTTTTGCATGTGGCTTTCCAGTTTTCCCAGCACCATTTATTGAAGAGGCTTTCTTTTCTCCATTGTGTGTTGTTGGCCCCTTTATCAAAAATTATTTGACTATATATATGTGGTTTTATTTCTGGACTTTCTATTCTGTTCCATTGGTCTGAGTGTCTATTTTTCTGCCAATACCATGCTGTTTTGATTGTCGTGGCCCTATAATAGAGTTTGAAGTCAGGTATTGAAATGCCCCCAGCTTCATTCTTTTTCTTTAGGATTGCTTTGGCTATTCGGGGTTTTTTATAGTTCCATATAAATCTGATGATTTTTTGCTCTATTTCTTTAAAAAATGTCATTGGAAGTTTGATGGGAATTGCATTAAATTTGTATATTGCTTTGGGTAATATAGCCATTTTGATTATATTTATTCTTCCTAGCCAAGAACAAGGTATATTCTTCCATCTCATTATATCTTTTTCGATTTCCCTTAACAATGGTTTATAGTTTTCATTATATAAGTCCTTTACTTTCTTTGTTATGTTTATTCCTAAGTATTTTATTTTTTTTGTTGCAATCGTGAAGGGGATTATTCTTTTGAGTTCCTTCTCAGTTGTTTCATTGTTGGCATATAGAAAGGCTATTGACTTTTGTATGTTAATTTTGTTTCCTGCGACCTTACTGTATTGGCTTATTGTTTCTAGTAGTCTTTTTGTGGATTCTTTGGGGTTTTCGATGTATAGTATCATATCATCTGCAAAAAGTGATACCTTTACTTCTTCTTTTCCGATATGGATGCCTTTTATTTCTTTGTCTTGTCTGATTGCTCTGGCTGGAACCTCTAGTACAACATTAAATAAGAGTGGAGAGAGTGGACAACCCTGTCTTGTTCCTGATTTAAGGGGGAATGCCTTCAGTTTAGTGCCATTTAATATGATGTTAGCTGATGGTTTATCATATATGGCCTTTATCATGTTGAGATATTTTCCTTCTATACCCATTTTGTTGAGAGTCTTAAACATAAAATTGTGTTGTATTTTATCGAAAGCCTTTTCTGCGTCTATTGATAAGATCATGTGGTTTTTGTTCTTTGTTTTGTTGATATGGTGTATTACATTAACCTTTTTACGTATGTTGAACCATCCTTGAGATTCTGGGATGAATCCCACTTGATCATGATGTATTATTTTTTTAATATGTTGTTTTATTCGATTTGCTAGTATTTTGTTTAGTATTTTAGCATCTGTATTCATTAGAGATATTGGTCTGTAGTTTTCTTTTTTTGTGCCATCCTTGCCTGGTTTTGGTATGAGGGTTATGTTGGCTTCGTAAAATGTGTTTGGAAGTATTGCTTCTTCTTCAATTTTTTGGAAGACTTTGAGTAGAATAGGAACCAAGTCTTCTTTGAATGTTTGATAAAATTCGCTGGTATAGCCGTCAGGGCCTCGACTTTTATTTTTGGGGAGGTTTTTAATGGTTTTTTCTATTTCTTCTCTACTGATAGGTCTGTTTAGGCTTTCTGCTTCTTCTTGACTCAGTCTAGGAAGGTTGTATTGTTCTAGGAATTTATCCATTTCTTCTAGGTTGTTGAATTTAGTGGCATAAAGTTTTTCATAGTATTCTACAATAATTCTTTGTATATCTACGGTGTCCGTGGTGATTTCTCCTCTTTCATTTTAGATTTTGTTTATATGAGTTCTTTCTCTTTTTTCCTTGGTAAGTCTTGCCGAGGGTTTGTCAATTTTGTTGATCTTTTCAAAGAACCAGCTCCTTGTTCTATTAATTTTTTCTATAGTTTTTCTGTTCTCTAATTCATTTATTTCTGCTCTGATTTTTATTATCTTCTTTCTTTGGCTGGTTTTGGGTTGTCTTTGTTCTTCTTTTTCTAGTTCCTTAAGGTGGGAAGTTAAGTGGTTCACTTGGGCTCTCTCTTGTTTGTTCATATATACCTGAAGTGATATGAACTTCCCTCTTATCACTGCTTTTGCTGCATCCCATAGATTCTGATATGTCGTATTGTCATTTTCATTAGTCTGTATATATCTTTTGATCTCTGCACTTATTTCTTCTTTGACCCATTCATTTTTTAAAAGTATGTTGTTTAGTTTCCACAATTTTGTGGGATTTTTTTCCTCTTTTTTGCAGTTGAATTCTAGTTTCAAGGCTTTATGATCAGAAAATATGCTTGGTAAAACTTCAATTTTTCTGAATTTGCTGATGTTGTTTTTGTGGCCCAACATATTGTCAATTCTTGAGAATGATCCATGTACACTGGAGAAAAATGTATACTCAGTCACTTTGGGATGAAATGTCCTGTAGATGTCTATCATATCCAGGTGCTCTAGTGTTTTGTTTAAGGCCACTATGTCTTTGTTGATTCTCTGTTTGGATGACCGATCTAGAGCCGTCAGCGGTGTATTGAGGTCTCCAAGTATGATTGTATTTTTGTCAGTTTTTGTTTTAAGGTCAAAAAGTAGCTGTCTTATATATTTTGGTGCTCCTTGGTTTGGTGCATATATATTAAGAATTGTTATGTCTTCTTGATTCAGTGTCCCCTTAGCCATTATGAAATGGCCATTTTTGTCTCTGAGTACTTTTCCTGTCTTGTAGTCAGCATTATCCGATATGAGTATTGCTACACCTGCTTTTTTTTGGATGTTATTTGCTTGGAGTATTGTTTTCCAGCCTTTCACTTTGAATTTGTTTTTATCCTTGTTACTTAGATGAGTTTCCTGTAGGCAGCATACAGTTGGATTTTCTTTTTTAATCCATTCTGCTACTCTGTGCCTTTTTATTGGTGAGTTTAATCCGTTTACATTTAATGTAATTATTGACACTTGTGAGTTCCCTATTGCCATTTTATAGATTGGTTTCTGTTAGTTTTGTGTCTTGTTTGATCCTTCTCTTTTGTTTTTCTATCTTTTGTTTTTATTTGGTTGTATTCCATACATCTTTCCTCTGTTGCTATCTCTTTTATCTCATGTGCTTCTGTGGTGGTTTTTTCAATGGTGGTTACCTTTAAATAATGAAAAGGGTTCCTACCCTATTCATTGTAGCGCACTATTTTGTGAGTACTTTTGCACTCCATCGTCCTTTGCTACTGTTAATCTGCATCCTCTCCCCCCTTTCTTTTTGTTGTTGTCACAGTTTAAATTTGGTTTTATTGTGTTCTTCTTGGAGCTTTTACTTGTGGCTCTGTTTTTTTTTGTTCTTTGTATCTGATTGGAGAACCCCCTTTAGTAATTCCTGGAGTGGGGGTTTTCTGATGATAAATTCCCTCATCTTTTCTGTATCTGTGAATGTTTTTATTTCTCCTTCATATTTGAAGGATAGCTTTGATGGGTATAGTATTCATGGCTGAAAGTTCCTCTCTTTCAGGACTTTAAATATTGGGGTCCACTCTCTTCTAGCTTGTAGAGTTTCTGCTGAGAAATCTGATGATAATCTAATGGGCCTTCCTTTATATGTTGTATTCTTCTTTTCCCTGGCTGCCTTGAGAATTTTTTCTTTGCTGTTGGTTTGTGTCAATTTCATTATGATATGCCTTGGAGTAGGTTTGTTGGGGTTAAGAAAACTTGGAGTTCTGTTTGCTTCTTGAACTTGAGGCTTTAGTTCTTTTCACAGGCTTGGGAAATTCTCATCTATTATTTGTTTGAGTATGTTCTCCATTCCATTTTCTCTCTCTTCTCCCTCTGATATACCTATTATTCTTAAGTTATTCTTTTTGATGGAGTCAGATAATTCTTGTAGGGCTATCTCATTTTTTTAAATTTTTGAGTCTCTTTCTTCTTTTCTCTGTTGTGCCTCAAGTTGCTTGTCTTCTATTTCACTAATCCTCTCTTCTATCTGGCCTGTTCTATTAGCCAAGCTTGTTACCTCGTTTTTCAGCTCGTGAATTGAGTTTTTCATCTCTGTTTGATTTGTTTTTATAGTTTCAATTTCCTTGGACATATATTCTTTGTGTTCATTGAGTTGTTTTCTGAGCTCCCTAAATTGCCTTTCTGTGTTTTCTTGTATATCTCTTAGTATTTTTAGGATTTCTATCTTGAATTCTCTGTCATTTAGCTCCAAGGTTACCAATATATTAAATTTTTTCTCCATAGATTTTTCCTCATCTAGCTGTGTTACCTCTCTTTCTTTTGTATCCATGATATTCGATTTTCTCTTCCTTAATGGCATCTGAGGGTGGTTTTGTTGATAGTATTAATGAGATTTAATAAAGAATAAAAAGTTTAAAAAAATAATAAAAAAAATCGAAAAGAGTTGTGTTTTTTAAAAAAAATTAATAATGAAATAAAGAAAAATAAAATAAAATAAAAATTTAAAAAAAAAAAAAAAAAAAAAAGGAAATTATTCCCCCCCTCCTTTTTTCCTCTCCTCTCCTCTCCCCTCTTTCTTGATAAAATCTTCTGGTGGACTGTGAATTATAACAAACAATGCCTGTGATGGAGGGCCAGAATTGGGGAAAAGTAATAAAGGGGCAAAAAAAAAAAAAAAAAAAAAGAAAGAAAAAAGAAAAAAAAAAGAGCGTATGGACCCACAGAAAGCAAATAAGGAAAAAATTTGGGTCAAGAATAAAATGATTTGCTTTTAGGTGTTGGTTGTCTAAGAATTATGATGAGAGGATTAAGAGGAAAATGGAAAAATGGGGGGACAAATTAAAAAATTACTATTGTATTTAGTGGAACAAGAACTAGATAATATGGAGAGCCAGGGATGGGAGCACTGCTAGTGAGTTAAAAAGGTGAAGTAAAAACCCCCCAAAATGCCACAAACATGAGTTTGAGTCCCAGATAAGATAATTTGTTTGTTATTGAGGTTTGAATGAGAGGAGATGTAAAGGAGAAAGGAAGAAACTAATATAGAGGGAGAAAAGAAAGAGAGAGAGAGAAAAAAAAAGAGGGAACCACTAAAAGAAGAAAAAAGAAAGGAGAGAGAGAGAGAGAAAGAGTTAAGGGTTTTGGAGTGCAACCCTCATAGAGAGAAAGGAAGAGAAGAGAAAAGATAATGGGAGATGTAACACTTATGGGTAGTGTAGTTCAAGGAGAGGAGAGAGTAAGACCGGCAGAGAGTTAATTGGCCAAATTGGAGGAGGAAAAAAAAAAGTATCAAGAATGAAGATAAGAGAAACAAACGAACAAATATAATAAAATGGGATAGGTTATAAAGTCTGCAGATTATTCTTGATTTTGAGAGGTTATCTTCTTGCTTTTTCTTTTCTCTCCCTCTTCCTGGTCGGTGACTCTGTACCCCAGGTTTTGCCCCTTTGCCACGCTCAGGTGGAGGTTTGCAGTTGATAAGTCTCCATGGCAATGTCATGTATTGTGCTTTAGTCTCGCTGGCAGTCGAGGCTATTAGCATTTATAGGCTCCGACAGTGAGAGAGTCCGTGTTCCTGGAGCCTTTCTCCTAGTCTTTCCTTCCTCAATTAGTAGCCTGATAATCCAGCTATGGGGTTGCTGTTGCCTCTGCCCGGATAGTAAGAGGCTCAAAGAGCTGGCAACTCCCCACTCTATTTCCACTCAGCACAGGGCTCTGGGTAAGGCTCAGTCAGTCAGAGCTGCTAGCATAATCAGGCGGGCTTTCTGGCCATTCAAAGACCTTTGGCTCTGCCACTCTGTCCGGTAACACAAGCGGGCGCCCACTTCCGGGGCGCTTGGAGGAAACTCTCACTCACTGGCTGCGCACGCAGACCAGGATATCCGGCCAGCAGTCTCATGCTCTGAGTGAAACCCCCAACCGCAGGGAAAAGTTGCAGCGTTGGAATTGAGTCTCGCTCCGTCCCCGTGTGCGGCTTTTGCAAGGCGCTGGGGCGGCCCGAGATTCCACTTTGGCCCACACAAAGGCCCCTGACTCTGCCCCTCTGTGCGATAACACGGGCGCGCACTGCCTAGGCACTCGGAGGAATCGCTCACTCCTTATCTGCGTGCGCAAACCAGGATATGAGGCCGGCCGCGTTTCCCTCTGAGTGAAACACCCTCCAGTACGGAAAATCTCCACCGTTGGAATTAGTTCTCACTCCCTCCCGTGCGTGGCTTTCCCAGGGCGCTGGGGCTGCCCAGAGACTCTGCCCTCGGCCCACAGAAAGGCCTCTGACCCTGCCTCTCTGTGGGGCAACACGGGCACCCACTTCCGGGGCTTAGGAAGAAATCTCTCGCCCACTAACTGCGCACCAACCAGGAGACCGGGTAAAATGTCCGCGCCGCTTGTCTTTCTTTGTTTTGGTTTGGCGCGAGTGTTAGCTTGTATTGCCCGGGTTGCCACAGGATCAGATTTTCCTTGGCTTGGATCTCCGTGCCACAGCCTGGTTCGGCCGTTTGTGTCGCAGCCTGGATGTATTCACCCCCTTTGCCCGCCTCAGTTTCTATATTCACAGTTACCAGAGAAAGCCGCCCTGTTTAGGTTAGTGAGGAAGGCGGAGCATTTCTTACTCCCTATTTCCTTCGGGGTTTGGTTATATATTTAGCCAATTTTTCACTCAATCATACCTTTGGGTGTATTGCGAAGCATCCAGAAGCTCCAAGTATAGGTTTTTCTGTTTCTGGTTGAAGATCTTGTTGAGTTTTGGGGGAGATTTATCGGTATCGCTTCCTACCCCGCCATTACTCTGACGTCATCCCCAAAGGTATCACTTTTTGCAGATGATATGATCTTATACATCGAAAACCCCAAAGAATCCACAGAAAGACTACTAGAAACAATAAGCCAATACAGTAAGGTCGCAGGATACAAAATTAACATACAGAAGTCAATAGCCTTTCTATATGCCAACAATGAAAGAACTGAGAACGAACTCAAAAGAATAATCCCCTTCACAACTGCAACAAAAAAAATAAAATACTTAGGATTAAATATAACAAAGAATGTAAAAGACTTATATAATGAAAAGTATAAACCATTTTTAAGGGAAATCGAGAAAGATATAATGAGATGGAAGAATATTCCTTGTTCTTGGTTAGGAAGAATAAATATAATCAAGATGGCTATATTACCCAAAGCAATATACAAATTTAATGCAATTCCCATCAAACTTCCAATGACATTTTTTAAATAAATAGAGCAAAAAATCATCAGGTTTATATGGAACTATAAAAAACCCCGAATAGCCAAAGCAATCCTAAAGAAAAAGAATGAAGCTGGGGGCATTACAATGCCTGACTTCAAACTCTATTATAGGGCCACGACAATCAAAACAGCATGGTATTGGCAGAAAAATAGACACTCAGACCAATGGAACAGAATAGAAAGTCCAGAAATAAAACCACATATATATAGTCAAATAATTTTTGATAAAGGGGCCAAGACCATACAATGGAGAAAAGAAAGCCTCTTCAATAAATGGTGCTGGGAAAACTGGAAAGCCACATGCAAAAGAATGAAACTGGACTACAGTCTCTCCCCCTGTACTAAAATTAACTCAAAATGGATCAAAGATTTAAACATAAGACCTGAAACAATAAAGTACATAGAAGAAGACATAGGTACTAAACTCATGGACCTGGGTTTTAAAGAGCATTTTATGAATTTGACTCCACAGGCAAGAGAAGTGAAGGCAAAAATTAATGAATGGGACTACATCAGACTAAGAAGTTTTTGCTCAGCAAGAGAAACTGATAACAAAATAATCAGACAGCCAACTAAATGGGAAATGATATTTTCAAACAACAGCTCAGATAAGGGCCTAATATCCAAAATATACAAAGAACTCATAAAACTCAACAACAAACAAACAAACAATCTAATAAAAAAATGGGAAGAGGACATGAACAGACACTTCTCCCAGGAGGAAGTACAAATGGCCAACAGATATATGAAAAGATGCTCATCTTCTTTAGTTATTAGAGAAATGCAAATCAAAACTGCAATGAGATACCACCTCACACCTGTTAGATTAGCTATTATTAACAAGACAGGTAATTGCAAATGTTGAAGAGGCTGTGGAGAAAAAGGAACCCTCATACACTGTTGGTGGGAATGTAAAGTAGTACAACCATTATGGAAGAAAGTATGGTGGTTCTTCAAAAAACTGAAAATAGAACTACCTTATGACCCAGCAATCCCTCTACTGGGTATATACCCCCAAAACTCAGAAACATTGATACGTAAAGACACATGCAACCCCATGTTCATTGCAGCATTGTTCACAGTGGCCAGGACTTGGAAACAACCAAAAAGCCCGTCAATAGATGACTGGATAAAGAAGATGTGGCACATATACACTATGGAATACTACTCAGCCATAAGAAATGATGACATCGTAACATTTACAGCAAAATGGTGGGATCTTGATAACATTATACGAAGTGAAATAAGTAAATCAGAATAAACCAGGAACTGCATTATTCCATACGTAGGTGGGACATAAAAGTAAAACTAAGAGACATTGATAAGAGTGTGGTGATTATGGGGGGAGGGGGGAAAGGGACAGAGGAAAGGGGGAGGGGGAGGGGCACAAAGAAAACTAGAAAGGAGGTGACAGGGGACAATCTGACTTTGGGTGATGGGTATGCAACATAATTGAAAGACAAGATAACCTGAACTTGTTGATCTTTGAATATATGTAACCTGATTTATTGATGTCGCCCCATTAAAAAAATAAAATTATAATAATAAAAAAAAGAATGTATATTCTGCTGCTTTAGGGTGAAAGGTTCTGAAGATATCAATTAAATCGAGTTGATCTAGTATGTCATTTAAGTCTGCTGTTTCTTTGTTAATTTTCTTTCTTGAGGATCTATCTAATGATGTTAATGGGGTATTGAAATTCCCTACTACTATAGTATTGCTGTTGATCTCTCCCTTTAAATCCATCAAAGTCTGCTTTATATATTTAGGTGCTCCTATATGAGGTGCATAGATAATTATAATAGTTATGTCTTCCTGTTGGATTACTCCCTTTATCATTATGTAGTGGCCTTCTTTATCTCTTACTATATTCTTTGTTTTAAAGACCATTTTGTCTGATATAAGTATTGCTACCCCAGCTTTTTTTTATTTTCATTTGCATAAAATGTTTTTTTCTGTCCTTTTACATTCAATCTATGTGCATCTTTTGTTCTAAGGTGTGTCTCTTGTGACAGCATATATATGGGTCCTGTTTTTTTTTTATCCATGCAGCTACCCTATGTCTTTTGATTGGATCCTTTAATCCATTTACATTTTCGGTTATTATTGATATGTAGTTGTTTATAGCTTTTTTTTCTCTTGTAGCTTTTAATATTTTCTCTTTATTGCTTAGCTTTGGTATTTTAATTATGATGTGTCTTGGTGTAGGTTTCTTTGGGTTTCTCTTTAATGGAGTTCTCTGTGCTTCTTGAACTTGTGATAGTTTCTCCTGTATTAATTAGGGAAGTTTCCAGCTATGATATGATTGAACAAAGTCTCTATCCCTTGTTCTTTCTCTTCTTTTCAGGAACCCTTATGATGCGGATGTTATTTCTCTTCTTGTTGTCACAGAGTTCTCTAAGAGTTTTCTCAGACTTTTTGAGTCTCTTTTCTTTTTTCTTCTCTGCTTTCTTGCCTTCATTCAAGTTGTTCTTCAACTCGCTGATTCAATCCTCAGCTCTATCCATCCTATTTTAATTCCTTCTATTGTGGTCTTTATTTCTGATATTGTATTTGTCATCTCTGACTGATTCTTTTTTAATATTTCAATATCCTTTTTTATACTTGCTATTTCTTTATTTAGGTGTTCATAATGACCATCCATTGTTGTTCTAAGATCCCTAAGCATCCTTACAATCATTATTTTGAACTCCGCATCCGGAAGTTTGATTATTTTCATATCACTCAGTTCATCTCCTGAAGGTTTCTCTTGTGCTTTCATTTGGATTGCACTTCTTTGTCTTCTCATTATCTGTTTTTGGATGTTTTGTTTGTAGAGTTCGTTGAGTCTAGGCTTGGTGTTGTCTGCCTCCAGTTTTCAATTGTGTTATTTCTAGGTCTTCTTGGGTTGGTATCAGCTATTGTTTGTAATCCACTTTAGGATTTGGGCAGCTTTGAAGTCTTTTCTTTTTTTTTTTTTTTTTTTTACAGAGACAGAGAGAGAGAGTCAGAGAGAGGGATAGACAGGGACAGACAGACAGGAACGGAGAGATGAGAAGCATCAATCATTAGTTTTTCATTGAACTTTGCGACACCTTAGTTGTTCATTGATTGTTTTCTCATATGTGCCTTGACCGCGGGCCTTCAGCAGACCGAATAACCCTTTGCTGGAGCCAGCGACCTTGGGTTCAAGCTGGTGGGCTTTTTGCTCAAACCAGATGAGCCGGCGCTCAAGCTGGCGACCTCGGGGTCTCAAACCTGGGTCCTCTTCATCCCAGTCAGACGCTGTATCCACTGCGCCACTGCCTGGTCAGGCTGAAGTCTTGATTTGTTTGTTTTCTTAACAGGTGATAATCTTGTTTACTAATCTCAGCAGGGGGCTTCCTTGAAAGTATATCCAGGAATGAGATGGGTGTAACCTGAGACTCTGAAGGCCTCTTCCACCAACTAATCTCTCTGGGGGTAGGGTGTTTTCTCAGCTTCAGTAGGGGGAAGTGTATCTCAGATCTCCATGGAGACCTGAGTTACTGCCCCTCCTCCCCACTTCTTATTTTCAGCTGTGTCTTGTTGTGCTGATTGGAGCTGGAGAGATGTCTGGAGATCCCTGATCCAGAAGCAATTTAGTACTGTTTTTTGTTGTTGTTGTTTTTTAGTATATAGGTTTCAGGTAAATATTTTTTTAATTTTTTTTTATTTATTCATTTTAGAGAGGATAGGGAGAGACAGAAAGAGAGAGAGAGAGAGAGAGAGAGAGAGAAAAGGGGGGAGGAGCTGGAAGCATCAACTTCTATATGTGCCTTGACCAGGCAAGCCCAGGGTTTCGAACCGGCAACCTCAGCATTTCCAGGTTGACGCTTTATCCACTGCACTACCACAGGTCAAGCCTTAGTACTGTTTTTGGAAGGATCAGTCCCTCCCCCAGCTATGGCCACCTCCAGCGTGGATAAGTTAGCTTTTTTAGGTCGTCTCCTGCATTCCTTTGCCCCTCCCAGTCTGTTTCTCTCCCTCTCTCTCCTTTCCACGTGGGAGATAAGCCAGTCCTTTCAACACACTTCATTCTGTGGTCGCCAGGCAAGTGGCTGTGAGCAGTATTTTCTGCTCTTTTCCCTGGAGTAAGTTTCCTCTGGGCTCTCAGTCTCACCTCCCCTTCCCCTTCGTTCCTAGAAGCAGGGGAGATTCAGGCGCTCACTACCAGGTTTGTTGTGGCTTCTTTTTTGCTCCTTGGTTTTTGAGAGCTGTTCTTGTAATGCAGAGTTGGTTTTTCATGCTTATTTTTTCTAAATTGATTTGTATTCCAGTTTGGTGGTGAGAGCTGAGCGTCTGTGTATCTGCCTACTCCGCTGCCATCTTACCTTCTCCTTATTCATTATTTAATAGCATGCTATTTAGCTTCCAAATGTTTAAATGGTTTTCAGTTTTTCTATTGTAGTTGATTGCTAGTTTCATGCCATGGTGATCAGGGAAGATGCTTGATATAATTTCAGTCTTTTAAAAATTATTGACACTTGTTTTGTGCCCTAACATGTTGTTTATCTAGAGAATGTACCGTGAGCTCTTGAAAAGAATGTATATTCCACTGCTTTAGAGTAAAAGGTCCTGAAGATATTTTTTAAATCCAGTTGATCTAATGTGTCATTTAAGGCTGCTGTTTCTTTTTTAATTTTCGTTCTGGAAGATCTATCTATTGATGTTGGTGGGACATTAAAACCCCCTACTATTATGTTATTGCTGTTGTTCTCTCCCTTTTTGTCTATAAAACTCTGCTTTTGATGATTTATTTATTTTTGATGATATATTTAGATGATTGTATATTAGGCACATAAATATTTACAGTGGTTATATCCTTATTAGATTGCTCTTTTTATCATTGTGTAGCGGCCTTCTTTATTCCTTGCCATAGCCTTTGTTTTAAAGGTATTTTTTCAGATATAAGGAATGATACCCCAGCTTTTTTTAATTTTCATTTGCATGAAATATATTTTTCCATCCTTTAACTTTCAGTTTATGTATCTTTTGTTCTGACGTGAGTCTCTTGTAGACAGCAAATTTATGGGTCATAAAGGTCCTGTTTTCTTATCCATGCAGCTACCGTATGTCTTTTGATTGGAGCGTTAAATCTATGTACATTTAAGGTTGTTATTTATCTGTACTTAGATATTGCCATTTTATTCTTTAGATCTGCAGTTCTCTTTTTCATAATTTTTTTTTTTTTGCTCTTTTTACAACAGGCCCCTTAACAATTCTTACAGTAGTGGTTTGTTTGTAATGACTTTCTTGAGGTTTTCTTTTTCCTTTTATTTTCTTTCTTCCTTTTTTTTCCCCTTGGTCTGGCTAGCTTCTTATTTCCCCTTTAATTTTAAAGAATAGCCTTGCTGGATAAAGTAGTCTTGGTTGTAGGTTCTTGTTTTACATCACTTTGTTTTTTTGTTTTTTTCCTTGTTTTTTTGTTTTTTTTAATTTTTTAAATAATTTTATTTTTAATGGGGTGACATCAATAAATCAGGATACATATATTCAAAGATAACAATTCCAGGTTATCTTGTCATTCAATTATGTTGCATACCCATCACCCAAAGTCAGATTGTCCTCTGTCACCTTTTATCTAGTTTTCTTTGTGCCCCTCGCCCTCCCACTTTCTCTCTCCCTCTCCCCCTCCCCCCATAACCACCACACTCTTATCAATGTCTCTTAGTTTCACTTTTATGTCCCACCTACGTATGGAATAATGCAGTTCCTGGTTTTTTCTGATTTACTTATTTCACTTCGTATCATGTTATCAAGATCCCACCATTTTGCTGTAAATGATCTGATGTCATCATTTCTTATGGCTGAGTAGTATTCCATAGTGTATATGTGCCACATCTTCTTTATCCAGTCATCTATTGATGGGCTTTTTGGTTGTTTCCATGTCCTGGCCACTGTGAACAATGCTGCAATGACCATGGGGCTGCATATGTCTTTACGTATCAATGTTTCCGAGTTTTGGGGGTATATACCCAGTAGAGGGATTGCTGGGTCATAAGGTAGTTCTATTTTCAGTTTTTTGAGAAACCACCATACTTTCTTCCATAATGGTTGTACTACTTTACATTCCCACCAACAGTGTATGAGGGTTCCTTTTTCTCCACAGCCTCTCCAACATTTGCAATTACCTGTCTTGTTAATAATAGCTAATCTAACAGGTGTGAGGTGGTATCTCATTGCAGTTTTGATTTGCATTTCTCTAATAACTAAAGAAGATGAGCATCTTTTCATATATCTGTTGGCCATTTGTACTTCCTCCTGGGAGAAGTGTCTGTTCATGTCCTCTTCCCATTTTTTTATTAGATTGTTTGTTTGTTTGTTGTTGAGTTTTATGAGTTCTTCGTATATTTTGGATATTAGGCCCTTATCTGAGCACTTGTTTGAAAATATCATTTCCCATTTAGTTGGCTGTCTGATTATTTTGTTATCAGTTTCTCTTGCTGAGCAAAAACTTCTTAGTCTGATGTAGTCCCATTCATTAATTTTTGCCTTCACTTCTCTTGCCTGTGGAGTCAAATTCATAAAATGCTCTTTAAAACCCAGGTCCATGAGTTGAGTACCTATGTCTTCTTCTATGTACTTTATTGTTTCAGGTCTTATGTTTAGATCTTTGATCCATTTTGAGTTAATTTTAGTGCAGGGGGACAGACTGTAGTCCAGTTTCATTCTTTTGCATGTGGTTTTTAAGTTTTCCCAGCACCATTTATAAAGAGGCTTTCTTTTCTCCATTGTGTGTTGTTAGCCCCTTTATCAAAAATTATTTGACTATATATATGTGGTTTTATTTCTGGGTTTTCTATTCTGTTCCATTGGTCTGAGTGTCTATTTTTCTGCCAATACCATGCTGTTTTGATTGTCGTGGCCCCATAATATAGTTTGAAGTCAGGCATTGTAATGCCCCCAGCTTCATTCTTTTTCTTTAGGATTGCTTTGGCTATTCAGGGTTTTTTATAGTTCCATATAAATCTGATAATTTTTTGTCCATTTCTTTAAAAAATGTCATTGGAATTTTGATGGGAATTGCATTAAATTTGTATATTGCTTTGGGTAATATGGTCATCTTGATTATATTTATTCTTCCTAGCCAAGAACAAGGAATATTCTTCGATCTCATTATATCTTTCTCGATTTCCCTTAACAATGGTTTATACTTTTCATTATATAAGTCCTTTACATTCTTTGTTATGTTTATTCCTAACTATTTTATTTTTTTTGTTGCAATTGTGAAGGGGATTATTCTTTTAAGTTCATTCTCAGTTGTTTTATTGTTGGCATATAGAAAGGCTATTGACTTCTGTATGTTAATTTTGTATCCTGCGACCTTACTGTATTGGCTTATTGTTTCTAGTAGTCTTTTTGTGGATTCTTTGGGGTTTTCGATGTATAGGATCATATCATCTGCAAAAAGTGATACCTTTACTTCTTCTTTTCTGATATGGATGCCTTTTATTTCTTTGTCTTGTCTGATGGCTCTGGCTAGAACCTCTAGTACCACATTAAATAAGAGTGGAGAAAGTGGACAACCCTGTCTTGTTCCTGGTTTTGCATCACTTTGAATATTACTTGCCAATCTTTTCTAGCCTCAAATGTTTCTGTTGAGAAGTCAGATGTCATCCTTAAGGGGGCTCCTCTGTAGGTAGTTAACTGCTTTTCTCTTTCATCTTTTAGATTTCTTTCTTTTTTTAATCCACTCGTCCTCTGATGGACACTTGGGCTGTTTCCAGATCTTCGCTATTGTGAACAATGCTGCCACAAACATGCGGGTGCATTTCTCCTTTTCGAGCCGTTCTATGGTATTCTTGGGGTATATTCCTAAAAGTGGGATAGCTGGGTCAAAAGGCAGTTCGATTTTCAGTTTTTTGAGGAATCTCCATACTGTTTTCCATAGTGGCTGCACCAGTCTGCATTCCCACCAGCAGTGCAGGAGGGTTCCCTTTTCTCCACATCCTCGCCAGCACTTATTCTGTGTTGTTTTATTGATGAGCACCATTCTGACTGGTGTGAGGTGATATCTCATTGTGGTTTTAATTTGCATTTCTCTAATGATTAGTGATGTTGAGCATTTTTTCATATGCCTATTGGCCATCTGTATGTCCTTTTTGGAGAAGTGTCTATTCATCTCTTTTGCCCATTTTTGGATTGGGTTGTTTGTCTTCCTGGTATTAAGTTTTACAAGTTCTTTATAAATTTTGGTTATTAACCCCTTATCAGACGTATTGTCAAATATGTTCTCCCATTGTGTAGTTTGTCTTTTTATTCTGTTCTTGTTGTCTTTAGCTGTGCAAAAGCTTTTAAGTTTGATATAGTCCCATTTGTTTATCCTGTCTTTTATTTCACTTCCCCGTGGAGATAAATCAGCAAATATATTGCTCCGAGAGATGTCAGAGAGCTTACTGCCTATGTTTTCTTCTAAGATGCTTATGGTTTCACGGCCTACATTCAAGTCTTTTATCCATTTTGAGTTTATTTTTGTGAGTGGTGTAAGCTGGTGATCTAGTTTCATTTTTTTGCAGGTAGCTGTCCAATTTTTCCAACACCATTTGTTAAAGAGGCTGTCTGTACTCCATTGTATTTCCTTACCTCCTTTGTCAAATATCAGTTGTCCATAGAACTGTGGGTTTATTTCTGGGTTCTCTGTTCTGTTCCATTGATCCATATGCCTGTTCTTATGCCTGTACCAGGCTGTTTTGAGTACAATGGCCATGTAGTATAACTTGATATCAGGAAGTGAGATACCTCCCACTTTATTCTTCTTTTTTAAGATTGCTGAGGCTATTCATGTTCTCTTTTGGTTCCATATAAATTTTTGGAATATGTGTTCTATATCTTTGAAGTATGTCATTGGTATTTTAATTGGTATTGCATTGAATTTATAGATTGCTTAGGGTAATATAGACATTTTAATGATGTTTATTCTTCCTAACCATGAGCACGGTATATGCTTCCACTTGTTTGTATCTTCCTTGATTTCTTTTATCAATGTTTTGTAATTTTCCGAGTACAAGTCTTTAATCTCCTTGGTTAAATTACTCCTAGGTACTTTATTTTTTTGGTTGTAATTGTGAAGGGGATTGTTTCCTTAATTTCTCTTTCTGACTGTTCATTGTTGGTTTATAAAAATGCTTCTGATTTCTGAGTATTGATTTTATATCCTGCCACTTTGCTGAATTTATTTATCAGGTCCAGTAGTTTTTTGACTGAGACTTTAGGGTTTTCTATATACAATATCATATCATCTGCAAATAATGATAGTTTTACTTTTTCTTTTCCAACTTGAATGCCTTTTATTTCTTCTTCTTGTCTGATTGCTGTGGCTAGGACTTCCAGGACTATGTTAAATAAGAGTGGTGAAAGGGGGCACCCCTGCCTTGTTCCTGATCTTAAGGGTATTGCTTTTAATTTTTTCCCATTGAGTATGATGTTGGCTGTGGGTTTCTCATAGATGACTTTTATCATGTTGAGGTATGTTCCCTGTATTCCCACTTTGCTGAGAGTTTTGATCATGAATGGGTGCTGGATTTTATCAAATGTTTTTTCTGCATCTATTGAAATTATCATATGGTTTTTCCTTCTTTTTGTTTATGTGATGAATCACATTGATTGATTTACAAATATTGTACCAGCCTTGCCTCCCCAGAATAAATCCCACTTGAGCATGGTGTATGATTTTTTCCATATATTGTTGGATCCGGTTTGCTAATATTTTGTTGAGGATTTTAGCATCTAAATTCATCAAAGATATTGGCCTATAATTTTCTTTCTTTGTGTTGTCGTTGCCTGGTTTTGGAATCAGAATTATGCTCGCTTCATAAAAGGAGCTTGGAAGTCTTCCTTTCTCTTGAATTTTTTGAAATAGTTTGAGAAGGATAGGAGTTAGTTCTTCTTTGAATATTTGGTAGAATTCCGTTCTGAAGCCATCGGGCCCCGGACTTTTCTTTGTTGGGAGTTTTTTGATAACTGTTTCTTTCTCATTTGTTGTAATCGGTCTGTTTAGGTTTTCTGATTCTTCCAGATTGATTTTTGGAAGATTGTATGTTTCAAGGAATTTGTCCATTTCATCTAGGTTGTCTAGATTTTTGGCATACAGTTCTTCATAGTATTTTCTTACAATATTTTGTATTTCTGTTGTGTCAGTTGTTATTTCTCCTCTCTCATTTCTAATTTTATTTATTTGAGTCCTCTCTCTCTTTTTCTTGGTGAGTCTACTTAAAGGTTCATCAATCTTGTTTACCTTTTCAAAGAACCAGCTCCTAGTTTCATTGATCTTCTGTATTGTTTCTTTAGCCTCTATGTCATTTATTTCTGCTCTGATCTTTATTATTTCCTTCCTTCTACTACATTTGGGCTTTACTTGCTGTTCTTTTTCTAATTCTTTTAGATGCAGGGTTAAGTTGTTTATTTGAGCTTTCTCTAGCTTCTGAAAGTGTGCCTGTAGTGCTATAAACTTCCCTCGCAGCACTGCTTTCGCTGTGTCCCATAAATTTTGAGTAGTTGTATGCTCATTGTCATTCGTTTCTAGGAATTTTTTTATTTCTTCTTTGATCTCATTCTTAATCCATTCATTATTTAACACCCTGCTATTTAGTTTCCATGTGTTTGAGAATTTTTGAGCTTTTCTGCTGTGATTCATTTCTAGTTTCATGCCATTGTGATCGGAGAAAGTGCTTGATATGATTTCAGTCTTCTTAAATTTGTTGAGAGCACTTTTGTGCCCTAACGTGTGGTCTATCCTAGAGAATGTACCATGAGCACTTGAAAAGAATGTATATTCTGCTGCTTTAGGGTGAAAGGTTCTGAAGATATCTATTAAATCGAGTTGATCTAGTGTTTCCAATAAGTCTGCTGTTTCTTTGTTAATTTTCTTTCTTGAGGACCTATCTAGTGATGTTAGTGGGGTATTGAAATCCCCTACTATTGTAGTATTGCTGTTGATCTTGCCCTTTAAATCCATCAAAGTCTGTTTTATATATTTGGGTGCTCCTATAATAGGTGCATAAATATTTATAATAGTTATATCTTCCTGTTGGATTACTCCCTTTATCATTATGTAGTGGCCTTCTTTATCTCTTACTATATCCTTTGTTTTGAAGTCCAATTTGTCTGATATAAGTATTGCTACCCCAGCTTTTTTTTCATTTCCGTTTGCATGAAACGTTTTTTTCCATCCTTTTACCTTCAATCTTTGTGTGTCTTTTGTTCTAAGGTGTATCTCTTGTAGACAACATATGTATGGGTCCTGTTTTCTTATCCACGCAGCTATCCTATGTCTTTTGATTGGATCATTTAATCCATTTACATTTAAGGTTATTATTGATATGTAGTTGTTTATTGCCATTTTCTTCTTTAAAGGTGTATTCCTTTTTTTTGCTATATTCTTTTCCAACTTTGATCTGTTTACAACAGGCCCCTTAACATTTCTTGCAGCGTTGGTTTGGTTGTAATGAATTCCTTGAGTTGTTTTTTGTCTGGGAAGCTTTTAATTTCTTTTTCGATTTTAAACGATAGCCTTGCTGGTTAAAGTAGTCTTGGTTGTAGGTTCTTGTTCTGCATTACTTTGAATATTTCTTGCCATTCCCTTCTGGCCTCAAGTGTTTCTGTTGAGAAGTCAGATGTCATCCTTATGGGGGCTCCTTTGTAGGTGATAACTTTTTTTTCTCTTGCAGCTTTTAATATTTTCTCTTTATCGCTTAGCTTTGGTATTTTAATTATGATGTGTCTTTGTGTAGGTTTCTTTGGGTTTCTCTTTAATGGAGTCTTCTGTGCTTCTTGGATTTGTAAGAGTTTCTCTTGCATTAATTTAAGGAAGTTTTCAGCTATGACATGATTGAACAAAGTCTCTATCCCTTGTTCTTTTTCTTCTTCTTCAGGAACCCCTATGATGCGGATGTTATTTCTCTTTATGTTGTCACAGAGCTCTCTAAGAGTTTCCTCTGACTTTTTGAGTCTTTTTTCTCTTTTCTTCTCTGCTTTCATGCCTTCATTCCAGTTGTCCTCTAACTTGCTGATTCGATCCTCTGCTCTATCTATCCTGTTTTTAATTCCTTCCATTGTGGTCTTTATTTCTGATATTGTATTTGTCGTCTCCAACTGATTCTTTTTTATACTTGCTATTTCTTTATTTATGTTTTTAAACTGCCCCTCCATTGTTGTTCTAAGATCCCTAAGCATCCTTACAATCATTATTTTGAACTCCGCATCTGGAAGTTTGATTATTTCCGTATCACTCAGTTCATCTCTCGAAGGTGTCTCTTGTGGTTTCATTTGGATTGCACTCCTTTGTCTTCTCATCTTCTTTTTTTGTTTGTTTTATTTGTAGAGTTGGTTGAGTCTAGGCTTGGTGTTGTCTGCCTCCAGTTTTCAGTTGTGTTATTTCTAGGTCTTCTTGGGTTGGTATCAGCTATTATTTGTAATCCACTTTCGGATTTGGGCAGCTTTGAAGTCTTGATTTGTTTGTTTTCTTAATAGGTGATAGTCTTGTTAACTGATCTCAGCAGGGGGCTTCCTTGAAACTGTAACCAGGAATGCTGTGGGTCTAACCTGAGATGCTGAAGGTCTCTTCCACCAACTAATCTCACTGGGGCAGGGTTTTTTCTCAGCTTCAGTAGGGGGAGGTGTATCTCAGATCTCCATGGAGACCTGAGTTACTGCCCCTCCTCCCCACTTCTTGTTTTCAGCTGTGTCTTGTTGCGCTGATTGGAGCTTCTATCCACTGTGCCACTGCCTGGTCAGATTCTAATTAAATCTTACTAAATTTCTTTTTTCCGCCTCCATCCTTTGACTCGGTTAATTTTCATTCCTATAAGCACCTTCTTTTCCGGAATGGTCTGCAGATTTTCATACAAACCAACAAATCTATGAATGATCCACTGGAAATTTCCTGTGTTTGCATGGCTTGGAAAGTGTAAAAGTGTACAAAATCACTATAATAGAAAAAAAAAGTATCACTTTCCCTTTCCCTTCTCTTTCCCTTTCTTCACAGGCAAAAGAAGGAATGTTTTTAACCACTTCTAATCACAAGCACTGCTTTCCCAGTAAAGTCAATGGGTGGTTCATTGTGTTCCCTTCATTCCTTCCTCAGTTTCCTAATAAAGAATGGATAAGAGGTATAACAGAGATAGTTCCACTGCCGCTTACTAAGTTTTTCAAGAGGTGTCTCCTCCAATTCTTAGTAGCAGGTTCTATAATGAAGCTTCCATCTGCCATTGTGTATGCAGCTATCTTTATCATTTGATATCTAAAACCTCCTTTTTTGCTTTCTGTGTCTCATTGGCCTTTGCAGAACACAATATGTAGCCTCAGGAAATTGTGCCCACTGTAAAAAATGTGTAAGCTATTACACTCTTTGTAATTCTTAGTGAGATCTTTCTATTTTACAAGAATACCTACCTACTATTTAAGGCTCATGGACACCTGGAGTATTAAATAGTACGTCTTGAAACTAAAGTCAGAAAAAAATGTTTTGCATATTATTAAAGTTATATAATAATTTTAAATCCTTGATAATACAGCGATTTTCCTTCTGCTTACAACATGTTTGTTCACAAGGTTTACATCTAACTCATGAGGCTGGATGGTGAACACACACTAGGCTATTCCACTCTACCGTTTCATTAGTTCCTACACTACCCATGCACAAATGTTTCTATTCTCCCTGCATTCAGAGTAAAATTTCTCATTGCATATTAACTTATGTCAGTTGTTTTCTGGGTTTTTTTCTTAAATTCTTCCAAATATCTGTTAAATAGAAATGAACATACTAACCTCAAACCCAGCTCCTTGCCACATATAGCTCTGAGAATATTTGCAAACTGCAATGTAATGATCTACTGTACCTGTTTACAGAGTATGACTCATTAAGACTAACAACTTTGTATACTAACTCAATATTCTAAAGCATCAAGCCATTTGGGCACATAGGTATTAGAATAGTGGTCAGAAACATATAGTTGGTAAAATTAACTAAGATAATAATTATTAAACCAATACATGGTACATACTAAACATTCAGTAAATGTTAGCTTGTTGTTAGGGTTAGCTATGATTAAATGTTCGCTGATTGTCAAGGATAAATGTAAAAAAATTAAAATATCTTTTATCCCTTAAAATTATTATATAACTTCAACAATATCCAAAACATATTTTTTCTGATTCTAGTTTCCAGATTTGTTATTTCTTTAATTCTCCAGGTGTCTTAAACAGAGACATTTCTTGGTAGGGATTCTTGTAAAATAGAGAGTCTCACTGAGAATTACAAAAATGTAATAGCCTACACATTTTTACAGCTGGGCACAATTTCTTGAGGCTATATACTGTGTACTATAAAGAGATGAATAAAAATAAAGCTGACATTCTTAAAATTATATCATTATAAAGCAACTTAACAAATAGTCATATATTCAATGCAAAGAACAACTTAGACATCTATAGGAGTGCATAGCAGAATATATTACAGTATACTAATCAGTGTTTTTGTAATTCTTTTTACACTGTTGATATAGACCAGAATTGTGATTTTTAACTATGTTTTCTTTTTCTTTAGCAGCATAACCTTTAAAAACAAACATATGTTTTTTCTTATATTTCTGTTGTGCAATAACCAGTCTGCCATATATCTCCCAGAATAAATCAGATCATTTTTTCACCTACTTAAAATTGTTCCAAAAGTTTGCTATACATATAAAATAAAAGTAGATGATTTACTCTGGCTTACAGAGCCCCATGAGACCTAGCCCCTGCCAATCTGTTACTTTCACCTCATCCATACCTAATTTGTGCACAGCTGAATTGGTACTGTAAATGCATTCTCCACTTAAATGTCACCTCTTCAGAGAAACTTTCTTAATCACCAAAATAATATAGTTACCTAGTCATATTTAATTACAGTACCCTATTTTAATTCTCCAAGTGAGATCCTTTTTCATTTTTGTAATTTTTTTATAATGTGTTCCTTCACTGGAAAGTATATTCTATGAGAATAAGGACTTTATCATTTTTTTCCACTGTCTTAGCAACAGTATCTTAAACAGTGCCTGGCATAGTGGATACTGGTGGAAGGACGAAGGGAGGAAGGGCAGGAGGAAGGAAGGAAAAGAAGGAAGGGAAAGAAAGAAAGAGAGAGAGAAAGAAAAAGAAAGAAAGAAAGAAAGAAAGAAAGAAAGAAACAAAGAAAGAAACAAAGAAAGAAAGAAAGAAAGAAAGAAAGAAAGAGAAAGAGAAGGAAGAAGGGAGGGAGAGAGGGAAGGAGGGAGGGAGGGAGGGAAGAAGGAAGGAAGGAAAGAAGGAAGGAAGGAAGGAAAGAAGGAAGGAAGGAAGGAAGGAAGGAAAGAAGGAAGGAAGGAAGGAAGGAAGGAAGGAAGGAAGGAAGGAAGGAAGGAAGGAAGGAAGGGAGGGAGGGAGGGAGGGAGGAAGGAAAAAGAAAAAAGAAAGAAGGCTCTTCTCTTTATCTTTTTTGTGTGACAGAGACAGAGAGAGAGACAGAGAGAGGGACAGATAGGGACAGACAGACAGGAAGGGAGAAAGATGAGAAGCATTAATTCTTTGTTGCAGCACCTTAGGTGCTCATTGATTGCTTTCTCATATGTGCCTTGACTACAGCAGAATGAGTGACCACTTGCTCAAGCCAGCGACCTTGGGTTCAAGGTGGTGAGCTGTGCTCTAAGCAGATGAGCCCACGCTCAAGCCAACAACCTTGGGGTTTCGAACCTGGGTCCTCTGTGTCCCAGTCTGATGCTCTATCCACTCCTCCACCACCTGGTCAGGCTCCTCTTTTTATCTTTAAACACCTTCCCTTCTTGCTTTTATTTTTACCTCTAAATTTTGTCTGACAGATTCTTTCAAGCACTGTAAAGAATCTCAAAAATGCACACCTCTTCGAGATTCCTCTATATTCTCAGAAGCATACTAGCTCTCTACATAGAGAAATGCTAAATCTATTTGTTGAAAGGGATCAGTTTCCATATTAAGACACAGCATTTCACAGCCATGTATATTCTTTCTCTTGTATATGAAAATATTTTGTTGTGTAAACATGAATTTTCAGCCATATCAATAAGCAAAGATTGTGATCACTGTCACTGGTCTCATCTTCACACGTTAAAGATATGAGGAATTGATTGACTCCCAGCAGATCAGTTCATCCCTTTATCTCTACTGATATAGCAAGATGCAAAAGGAAGCCAGATGGCTCTAGAAAATTAAAATAAATCATGCAAATTTTGTGAGAATATTGATATTTGCCAATGATTTTTTTCTCCTTTCTCCAGTTACATAAATTTTCAAGATATACACAGTAGTGCTTCCATTACCATATTTTTTAATTACCTTAAACACATAATGAAACTTAATTCTGAAATGTGTACAAGGCATTTGACTGACGTTATGTTTTCTAATATTCCAGTAATATAAAAGGGTAGCCAGAATCATGCAAACATAAATTTTTAGTTGTTCTTAGAATCTTTTATTGCCTTATGACCCTAAGTAACTTACTATCTTTTTACCTCCTGTTTTTCATCTGTTAATTAAGAGATTAATATTTCTCTTTATGGCTGCTGTAATTTGTGTAAGTAAACCAAAATAAAAATTTAACCCTAACCCAAGACTGGGTATACAGCAGATGCTCTGAAAATTCTAATACATGCTTGATGGTTAGATGGAGAAGTAGAAGCAGGGGGACTATGTAGAGAACATTAGTGGTCCTTTGGTGCTCCTTGCCTATGTGTGACTTTCACCTGACAAGTGCAACAACACTAGTCTGAAAAGGGCGTGGTTACCATGCTATTACACTGTCAAGAATGAGAGTTTGAGTTATACCACCGAATGAACCACTAAAACCCACAGAGAAAATAGTTTAAACTAAAAGAAAAAAGTAGTAGAGGAGGGAGTTATTAAGTACCAGTTATGGCCCTGAGACTAACTAAAGCAGTAAGGGCTACTGTTAATCCCAAACAAGTACCCCCATCTAAGTATGTCTTTAGGAAGGGATGCTGACAAGAGCTATGGAAAAGCTATTTCTTTGAATGGAGCAGTAGATTTGCATGGTGCAAGGAATACATTGTGGCAGCTAAGTAAATGTACAATTCGGATCTTCATCTGAGAGTGGACTAAGGAGGAGGAGTGAAGTTAACTGATAGTCAGTAGGTGCCATGCTTTCAGGATCCATCACAGGATATGAGCAGGGGCTATGATCTTCCTGGGAAGCTCTCAGACAATGACTGAGAAAAGAGGAGGTTCTAGAATTTGGCCTTCCTGACCCAGGCAGGAAGACAGCCTATGCACCAGGGTTCCATTTGGACTGGTTGTGACTTTCTCAGAGCTGCACTAAAGTCAGAGATTCTTTCTACTCAAGCCTCATCCCTTCTTCCTCTGTTTTCTTAGGTTTTCAACTTGTATTTTCTTCTGAAGACTTGTGTTTTCTACTTCTAGTCCCTCTTCCCATTGTCATAAACCCTAATAAATCTCTTGAACATGCAACTTTGTTCTGGTGTCCTAATCTGGAATACCTGAATAGGTACAGATTTGTTTTTTTCTTAGAAATTGATTGAACAGTGCTAGCTAGAGAAAGTAATACTAGATCCCACAATGTTTATTAAGGGATGGGCCCATAATCATCTTTCTTATTTTACATTTAAAAGAACTTTTCAATCAGAAGTCAAATAAATACTTACAACAATCAAAGTGAAAATATTCTATCTATAGGTAAACAACATGGTGGAATGGCCACTACTTACTTATTTATATTTTAGTAAACATAGCATGTTGTTTTCTCCAATATATCACAATCAACTAGCACAATATTATAAAGTAATCATTGAGTTTGAATTAATTATTGAGTCATTGAATTGATTATTGAATGAATAGAAAATAATATAAGATTATAAAAATAAAACTGCAAACAAAATGCTCTAAATTCACTGTAAGAAACGTATCATTTTGAAAATGCTCTAATTATTATTTTTAATATAAGAAAAAAATTCTATGAAGCAAATAACAGGTGAATTTTGAAGACAACAGAATCAAAAGGGAAATTTGATAAGAGGTGAAGAAAGAAAAGGTGCTTGATGAGTAAAAAAAGTCATAAAAGTCTAAGAAAAAAATGGATAAATTAAAACTTATAGATTTTTAACATCAAAGATAATGAAAAATTTCTACAAACACTTTATGAGTAACAGGAAAGATTATTAGAAATATATTTTAAAAAGAAATATAAATCAAGCAGATCTTACTCTTTTTCTTCCATAAAATTCAAAAACAGCATAAAAGAAGTAACATCTAGCTGCTTTGTTTGTTTTTTTAGAGAAAGATATACTGACTCTTAAAACAGGAAAAATGATGTAAATATTAAAAATACAAAAAGAAGTGTCACTGGTCAGCAGTGCTGTATGCACCCTCACTCTATGATATGCAAGGTAAGCATATACTCCAGTATTTTCAGTGTAAATGCTTAGCAAGCAGCATGTAACAACTGTGACAGGTGTACACCAATTCTTTAACATTTCTGCTTGGAAGTGACACATTAAGTTACACAATCATTTCTTAGGCCAGAATGAGTAAAGTGTCCTTAGGGTGATATGTACTTCCCAAATACTTGGAAGTTAGAGGGAACTGAATATGGGGAATAGCTGTAATACCTTCCACAATACCACACCGGAGTTTCTTACATAATATTATAAATGAGAGGAAACGCAATGCAGTTAGAGGAATGTGAGCTTAACCTAATAAAATAGCAAGGAGGCTGTAGTCTTAAAAGAAAATGGTACCTACAAGTGTATCCCTTTCATCTGTTTATCAAAGAGCTTGTAATCACATATTCTCATTTTAAGTATCCTTACTGTTATTCATGGTAGTAGAAATAACAGAAACAAAAAATATTACAAAGTTAATTCACACTATTAAATGAGTTTTCTAATTATTATAAAACATTACATAACAGCAACATGCCTATTACTACTTGTCTGTCATCAATAAATGTCCTACTATGAACTAGTTCAATAGGACAGATAGTTGAAAGAACTTAAATTCATCATAAATTTAAGTTTTGCTTTTTTTCAATTTATTTTCACTTCTTGTTTCAACTTATTATATTCAGTGCATTTTAATCATCTGAGAAATATTTATGCAATGCATTTCTCTAGGTAAAAACTGAGTTCAGTAAAAGCAAAAATATTACTGTTTTAACATGTTTATATTCTTAAGTTTTCCAGATTTAGTGTTTTTTTCAGGAATAATTACATTTTCTTTTAAAATCTGTTTTCTTTGACAAATTTCAATGGTTATTCTGTTACTGCTTATGCAGAAAAACAAACAAACAAACAAAAAAACACCTGAATCTTGAAAGTCAGAAAGAATTTGTTGTCTAAATCTGAACATTCTCCTTAAATAAATATACTTTCTAAACAAGACTCTGAGTCCAAAACATGATGATAATTTTAGTAGCTTAAAATAACTATCACTGACTGGCTTTATTTAATCATTTAACTTTATGATTAAAAGGCATTTTAAGGCTGACCTGTGGTGGTACAGTGGATGAAGCATCAACCTGGAATGCCAAAGCCACCTGTTCAAAACCCTGGGTTTGCCTGGTCAAGGCACATACAACAAATAATCAAAGAACAACTAAAGTAAACAACTGTGCGTTTTTACTTCTCGTTGCCCCCTCTTTTCTGCAAAATCAATAAATAATTTTAAAATATATTTAAAACACGTATTCTGTCAAATACATAGAATCAAACAAAAAAATTCACTTTATAGTATGTTAATGTACTATTATAAAATTTAAATAAGAAATAGCCACTAATAAAAAATAGGCCTTGATAACAAATCATGAAAAATAAAGTCAAACTAAATCAGATGCTAGAGAGTGAACTAAGTTACAATTTAACAGTAACTGAAATATTTCAGATGGAAATACTTAGGTGCGTTCTTTAGACTTCGAGTCCGACTAAGTTCACCTGTGGCACAGGATAATCACAGTAAGCGGTGGGAAGGGTGTGGAGGTAATCCAAACTATAATGCCCAGAAAGAGTAAGAAGGAATAATCTTAAGGCTTATGTATTTAAGAGAACTTTATCATAACTTGATTGATTCTGGTCACAAGAGCAGTAATATATAAGTAGAATCAATAATTTTGTAGGCAAGCCATGTAACCTTGTCCTGATTCCAAAGAATCTATTTAGGTTAGGAGCGACTTTGGGCAACCAGGACAGGTAATGTGATCAAGGATACAGCTTAAAGAAGCTTATAAGTATTGGGATCACTTAAAATGTCTAGTTTCCAAATGAAATTTCATTAGAATTTTTTCAGTATCTTTTGGAAAACTGATAAACAATTCTGACTCTAAGGCACAGAATAGAACAGGATTTATGCAGAAAGAGCTATACAAAAAGACTTATGAAGAAAAGCTCCACATCATAGACTAAGCACTAGAATATTGGACCTGGGACAAAAAACATATGCTTACTAAAATGTAATCAAGGGTTCATGCACATTAGGGCATTGGGTACATTTCAAATCTCAAACACACTAGCATAGAGCTGGGTGAAGCCCAATGTGAGAGGTATATATGAAGCAGAAACAAAGTCATGACCAAGAATGGTTAGGAGCTGGGAGAAAGGACACCACTACTAAAACCTAGAGGACAATGTAAAATGGGAAGGTCTCTACTGAGAAGTCATAACAGAGAAAAAACACACAGAATAAATTACAATAAATCCACTGCATAAGGCAAGTGATGCCAGCCTGAGAAGTCTATCTATTTCAGGCAACTCTCATGTGGATAGAAGACAGTTTGGTTCTTGTCTGAATGATACATTCTTTTCCATGGAGAAGCATTTGCTGCCAATGATTTTTCTACCCTATTTATAGATGCTTTATGTCCACTACTTACAATTTTAAAATAAATACAGAAGTAATATCTAACAGCAACATTCACAGACCCACATTCTCAAAACCACCTCAGTTTTCCTCACCTTTATCAACATGGTGATGCTTTAATGATAAAGAGAAAGAATTCTATTGAATAATTTCTTAGAGTAGGTATTGTTAACAATAGAGAGGTAACAAAAAGGTTCTGAGGTCAATTTCCTAAATTGTACCCTTTAGAGTTGTCAAAATATTAGTGTTATTCCAACTGTTCAAAGAGATTTGAAGAAGCTCATTTTACATTCTGATTAACTGAAACCAGCCTCACTGTTGGCCTTAAAAAGGACATTGTATGAAGTTTAGGGTTATGATGGGTGAGAGAAAAGATGGTGAAATAAGAACATGGATTTTGAACATCTAAAACAGCTTGATATCTGTGAAATCAGAAAAAAATTACATAATGTTCCTCAAGTTTGGAATGTTGAGTGGAATTGATATATAGTGAAATGTGAACAAGGCATGCTCATCCAGTTTTATTTAAAAATAATATTTTTGTTATTGATTTTAGAGAGAGAGGAAATGCAGCATCAATTTGTTGTTTCACTTATTCATACATTCACTGGAATCGAATCTGCAACCTTGGCATATCAGGACAATAATCAACTGGGCTACCTTCATCCAATTTTAAAGTTACATGCAGAAATTACATGGGCCAGTAACTTTATATTGAACTTTTTTTTTTTTTTTTTTTTTGATGAGTGGTCTCCTGAAATTCAGCCTGAGCAAGTTAGAATCTAGTATTAATATAAACATTGATTGCATATATAGTAAAGAGTGATGTGGTCACTGGGTTACCATGTTAAGTTTATCAGTAGTAACGACAGTCTTGCTGGTGGAAACAGGGAGAGCAGTTTTGAAGCAGAACTCACAACAGCTTTACACCACTCACTACTTCTGATGGGATTACACCGCAGGCATTGGTCAGTTACCTAAATTAGGTGCCATTAGATTATCGATGTACACAGTCGATGAGAAAAATTAGGTAGATAGAACCAATAACAAAATTTTAACAAGGGAAAGGCAAATCAATTATCAACAAAAATCTCTAGGTTCTATGCAGATGGCGTTAAGTTGCCTGCAAAACTTCCCTATCTGGATGACATCCTGAACTAATTTATGAGGTATGTCAAAATACCATCCAAATGAACAATAATAGCATTGTAATCTAGGAAGCCTTTGCAAAGGAAGTTATTTTAGTTAGTCTTTGGTGAAAAGAAAAATCACTCTAAAAGCTAATGTTTTAAAACAGCAAACATTATTTAGGCTCATGTTTCTCTGGGTTTAAATCTGGGCTGAGTTCAGTTACAGGATGGATTTTCTGTTATCTCTTAGTTCACTCGGGCATTTTTCATGCGTTTGGAGTCAGCTGCAGGGACAGCAGGAGGGCAGCTGGCCAAGGAGGCTCCAGCTGTAATGGATTACCTCTGCTCCATGAGGCTTCTTATCTCCCAGCAGGTTAGCAGGGGTTTATTTACAGGATGGTACATAGTCTAAACAGTGATAGTCAACCTGGTCCCTACCACCCACTAGTGGGCGTTCCAGCTTTCATGGTGGGCTGTAGCGGAGCAACCAAAGTATAAATAAAAAGATAGATTTAACTATAGTAAGTTGTTTTATAAAGATTTATTCTGCCAAACTTAGCAAAAATCTGACATAAAGTACTTGGTAAGTAATTATTATTATATGCTTTAACTTGCTGTAACTCTGCGTTATAAATTTTATAAAGTAAAGTTACTTCCCTACTTTATAAATCACCATTACTGTGGAACCAGTGGGCAGTTAGAAAATTTTACTTCTAACAGAGATATAAAAGTGGGTGGTAGGTATAAAAAGGTTGACTACCCCTGGTCTAAAAGCATAAGTTAGAGTGTGAAAAATTTCTTTGTAGCCCAGATCCAAAATTTAACCATCCTCATTTTCACCACATTCTATTGTCCAAAGCAAGCTATGGGCCAGTATAGATTCAAGAGATGAGGAAATAGTTTCTGTTCCTTGATAGGAGATGTAGCAAATAATTTGTAGCCATTTTAAATTCAACACAGTAGTTAAAATTTTGTCTACTCATTCATTTTAAAAGACTGACAACAATTGTCAATTTCAATGTCTTCTGAGATCCGGTAGGTATGAAGATGGCAGAACAAACTTCAACTATAATTCTTTCTCAAAAACCCCCCCAAAGCTTGTGTTTCCTTCTTTATTTATTTATTTATTTATTAAGTGAGAGAAGGGGAGATAGAGATACAGACTCTTGCATGCACCCTGACCGGGATCCACCTGGCAACCCCTGTCCAGGGCCAATCCTGGAATCAGCCAAGTTATTCTCGGTGCCTAAGGTCAATGCTCAGACCAACTGAGCCACTAGCTATGACAGGGGAAGACAGAGAGAAGGGCAAGAGGGAGGAGAAGAGAAGTAGATGGTTGCTTCTCACACATGCACACATGCACACACATTGACCGGGGATCAAATCTGGGATGTCCACACACTGGGTTGGTGCTCTATCCACTGAGCCAACTGGGCAGAGCCAAAGCTTGTGTTTCAAAGTTGAAAAAGCAAGTAGTCTTGCTGCAGGAATGTTTACTTCCTGCTAAAGTATAATACATAGTTCCTGAATTTTTTTATGACAATCATTGCCCTTTAAGGCAGTCTAATGGTAGTGGGTATTTTTTAGAATGGAATTGTCTTAGTCCACAGTTCTGGAGTCTGGGAGGTCAAAGACCAAGGATCTGGCAGATTCGGTGTCTGGTACAATCCTGCTTCTTGGGCCATAGATGGTGACAGGAAGCAGAGTTTGACACCTCAAAATATGTCTTTGGGGATATTGACTATTTTAACCTGGTTATTTTTAAGAAACAAAAGGCTCAGAAAAAACTTTGACCTAAGGAATTTAGATGGGTGACCTCCTCTAGGAAGGGAGATATCATCACAGATAACTTTAGTGTAATATGAACTAGTGTATGATAAGCAGGGAGAAACCTAGCAAGGCCCTTTTGCTCAGTCATTTTTAAGGATGCTCCAGCAAACACTTATTTATCAAACATTTGCCTTTGCATCTCCTTGTGAATTCCCTTTCTGCTCTTTGAAATCCCAAACCACACCTCACAGCCACTCTCCTTAGCACCAGGATGACTTTCAATCCTCACTAGTCCAAAGCTTCCTTACATCTCATATTTTTACGGCATCTCCTAATGTACATCAGAATAAATCTTAGACATTTTCTCCTGTTAAGCTGTCTCATGTTGATTATACCGGTACCCCAGCAGAAGAACTTAGAAAGGTGGAAAGAAAATTATTTTACATATCCACAATGATTATTTTCCCACTATGTTCTTAGATGGCAGAAGGCATTAGGGAGCTCTCTCATGTCTCTTTCATAAAGTCACTAATCTCATTCATGAGGGCTCCATTCTCATGACCTAGACATGTCCTAAAAATTTAGTCCAAATACCATCACATTCGGGGACTAGGTTCCAGCATATGAATTTTAGAAGCACACAGCATTCAGCTTACAGTTCACATTTGAAATCTTAACAAAAAACCCAAAAAACTGTATCTCAGTCATTTATAAAATAAAATCCAGGTATTCGAGGACTTTGTTAGACACTGGAATCTGAAGCTATTATGCAGCAAAGTGTGTGTGTGGACTGTTATGATGAAATGCTCTTAGAATCAAAGTATACAACTGCACATGGTTGTTTATACAAAAATACATCACATATATACCAGCCTTTTTATAAAGGCCATATTATCACATAGAAAGATCATTATATTATATTAATGTTATTCCTTGAGGACTGACCCTACTCTTTTATGAATAGCCAGCTACTTCCTTACAAATTTTCCAGAACTCATTAAACTAGCTAACAATGTCCTCTGATACAACATTAAAACATGACACTTTAAATGTTTTTATGAGGTTATTAGTATAAAGATATATTTTTTAAGGAGCAGGATCTGGTCTCTAAGAAATAAGCAGAGCATCAACTAAAGCCTTCCTAAAGATTGACACATTTTCTCAAAACTCAAGCCAAGACCTGAATAGGACAGTCTCATGGAAGATAAGTTTACCTATAGCACTAAATAATTAGATCTTAAATTTGCCATCTAATCAGGGGTTTCTCAAATCTTCCTAACTACATTCATTTGAGTTTTAGAGATAGAGATGGAGTCAAGATACTAGCTCTGTCATTACTGATGGAAACCACAGTGCCTGGTCTCCTGAAGCAGCAAGACTAGACAAGGATTCTGCATCCAATTTCTAACCACATTATACAATAAATCTGGAGAGAGTGACAGCTGGGAAGGATTCCTTAGCTTGTTTTAGGGAAATATAGACCTTTCTTAAACTGCTTATAAAGAGTTATTATGTCTAACCAAAATATTATGCTAATGAAAGAGAAAACAGTTTGTAGATACAGATATAGTGACATAATGAGAATAAGAGACAGGATAAGAGTAACATTTTATGTTGCTCTGTTCCAGGTATAATACAAGTACCTGTCCTACATTATGATTCATCTTCTCCAAAATAATACTGCAAAGTTAATATAATTTTATTTTACAGATAAATACATTAAGTCATAGATTTAGCACTAGATTCGAATCTCGTGCCAAAATTTTAACTGCTACTTCTAAAATTTGCCACCTTCCTAAAATTATTTCTTTACATTTTAATTCAGTAACCTCCTTACTCATCTGTATTTATCTATAATCTCCTTTCTTCATTTAATTTGTTAATGTCCTGATTCAATTTACTTTACTAAAATTCTGCTTAATCATGTTTCTGTGAAAACGCTGAAATGGATGTCAAAATCCTAAAAGATAAAGCAGAAACTTTTCACGGCCTGAATTTGGGTGCTATCCTAATCTTTGACCACTTCCTGAAAATGAAAATCATTCCCTCCACGCCCCCATAACATACTTCTTAATGAATCACCCAAGCAGAGTTTTGAGCGATTTCACTCCAGGGACTACTTCGTTTGGACTATTGAATAACATAGACATCTTCTCATTTGTGTCTGCAATTAATGGAATCAGAGAAAAAACTAAACAAGTCCTGGGCCCTTTGGAATTGGAACTGGAAGACTCATTAACCCCTTGAAAACTTGGACTATATAATCAGGTAAAGCTGAGATTGGGACAAAAGAGTAATTGTAAAAGAGGAGGTTCACAGACAGACAAAAAGAGAAAGAAGCCATGGTTCTGAGAAAGGTAGAAATGAAAAGCCATTTAGAGAGAAAGAGAGAGAGAGACTGCATTTTCCTGGGCTCCTTAGCATTTTCAATTTTTTCTGCTAGTCCTTTTAGTGCATGCATTGTCAGTGGGAGCAATATTACTTCCAAGAGAACAGTTGATACCTGGGGACGAGGGAATGTCAAAAAAATAAATAAATCTCAGATTTTGCAATGATTTTGTGGCCTTCAGAGCTCAGCCCTACCAAACAAAATCTCATTCTTTTTTATTTAATTTTATAGGGAGAAATACCATTAGCAAACATATCTAAAAAGACTTCTTAGGACGATAATAATGAAAAAGAAGTTAGAAAAACACTTCTGTAGACCCTCAGTCTTTCCTCTTTTATTGAATTTATTGGGTGATACTATTTAATAAAATTATACAGGTTTCAGGTGCACAATTCTACACCACATCATCTGAACACTGATGATGTTTACCACCCACCTCCTTACCCTGGCAATCACCACTCTGTTGTTCATGTCCATGAGTTTTTCTCTTTTATTTTTTCCTTCTTTGCTCAATCCTTCCACTTCCCTTAGCCAGCCCCTTTCCCATAGCTATTTGCATGCTTTCTATCTATGAGTAGATCTCCATTTGTTTGTTAGTTTTTTTATTCATTAGGTTCCACATATGAGTAATCCGTATGGTATTTTTAATTCTCTGACTGACTTATTTCACATAAGAGAATACCATCTAGGTCCATCTATGCTGTCGTTCTTTTAATTAATGATAATTCCTGTGCACTATGCATGTGTCAAATACTCCCTTAGCAATGGTGTTAGGGCATACGTAAAGCAACAAAACTCCTTCCCTGGTGGAACCATCATACAGTAACTGGGCATAAATATGCTATATTACTGATTTACTGATCTTAGTATGACCAGCTGTAAAATTAAGCTAAATCAGAATGTACTAAGTAACCTTATAAAGAATTTCTGTAAAATGTTAAATCCAGTTTATTTTTTTATAATCATGATTCAATATCACCAGGTTAGTGGTCCACAGTTTATGTATTCAGTAACAAATCAAAAGAATATAATCAATCCTGTGTGTTTACCTCTAGCCAAACTCTCCTAACAGCTGAAAGGCCTGTCCCCCTCTGACTGATGCACATCAAGGGTTAACATTCAAACAGGTAGAATAAGCGTAAGCAGGAGCTATATGACTTTACCTCCCCCAACTACCCCTTTTTCCTCATGCCTTACACTGAGGACTGCAGTTCTGATTCTCACTCAAGGCTAAGAGGAGAGCCTGACTGCAAGGATGTGGGGAACTGTTACAGAAAACAATAACCCTAATTTGTAACTTACCTGCTAGCCCAGTTCCTGTACCAACCAAAGAAGCAGACTCCGACCTTCAGATATGCCAGCTTCAGGAGATTTGTTGACCTTCAATCAGTTATCTGAACACACTGGGTTGGCTTGCACATAGCACCCCTTAGCAAAGAGCTCTCTACCCTCTCCCTTTAGTTCCCCTTCCTTCTTCCACCTATAAAAACCCTTGCCTGAACCAGAGGCGGAAGATGGGTTTTTAAAGACAGGAGCGCCTCATATTCTCTGGTGGCCTGCATTTGAATAAACCTTCTTCCCTTGCACCAGCACATGTCCTATTGATTGTTTGTCACACCAGGTAGCTGAACCTGTGTTTGGTTTCAATACCCCATAAGACATTCCAGTATCTTTGAAATCATTTGATTTTTCTTTAGCCAATTTACTGATACAGTTATTTGAAAGCAAGATTCCTTGACTAAGTCAATGAGCCATCCTTCCAAACAAGCAGGAAGATATTGAATCTAGTTTTACATGTAACTTTTTTGTTTCTGTTAATTATTGCTGCAATTTGTTGAACACAGTCTACATGTAAAATATTTAATGTGAATTACCTCTAATCTTTCCAAAGTCATAGAATTAGGTATAATTTTTTTTTTTACTTTCTTAAAGGTGAGGTAATTAAAATTCGTGAAAACTAAACTAACTGACTCAAGGCCTTGCAGCTAATGAATGAAGGAACTAGAATTTTTTACTTTTACTACCTAGCTCCAAAATAATGTTTTTTTCCTAGGGTAACAAGCTGACTTTACCCATCTAAGCAATGCACAAAAGATAGACATTTGTTTTCATATCTTAGCTATTGTGACTAATAGTGTAATAACCATGGGAATGTAGATAAAGATACAGTATATATACAGTAATATATACTAATATATATTGATATATATATAATGATACAATATAGATACAGTAATAGAATGTTATTCAACTATGGGAAAAAAAGAAATCCTGTTATTTGAGGCAATTTTAACAAACCTTGAGGAAATTGTAAAAGTGATATAAGTCCGAGAAAGAGAAATTTTGTGTTATATCAGTAATACGTAAAATACAAAACACTGAAGCAGTAAAAGCTGAGATAAACTGGTGATTGCCAGGGGCTAAAGGATGAGGTGGGGCGGATGCTTTCAAGGTCACACACTTACTACTAAAAGGTAAAGAAACCCTGAAATCTATACAACATAGTGGTTATAAACAATAATAATGCATCATAAACTTCAACATTGCTAAGAAACTAGGTCTTAATTGTTCTCACTACATACACACACACAAAATAATTATGTGATGCAGTGAGAGGGGTGTTAGTTAATGCTATGTTGGTAATAATATTTAAATTTATAAATGTGTCAAAACAAGAAATTGTTAACTTAAATTTACAAAATGTTATGATTGTTATATCACATTAAAAAAAACAACACAGCCTGACCTGTGGTGGCACAGTGGATAAAGCGTCGACCTGGAAATGATGAGGTCGCTGGTTCAAAACCTGGGCTTGCCTGGTCAAGGCACATATGGGAGCTGATGCTTCCAGCTCCTCCCTTCCTTATCTCTTTCTGTCTCTCCTCTCTCTCTCTCTCTTTCTCTCTCCTCTCTAAAATGAATAAATAAATAAAAAAAATTAAAAAAAATAAAAATAAACAGCTGAAGACCAGATGTAATCTTTAAAAAAAAACAACAAAACACAATTCTACATATTGTTTTTTACTTTTTTAAAAATATTTTTATGAAAAGTAAGATATTTAAAGTTTCTTCATTCCTTCTGAAGTTTTGCAGTCTGAGTTTTTGTTATTACATTTATAAAAATCTGGGAAATAATATCAAAATTTGATAGATAATTTCTTAACCTAAAATTATTAGTTTTCTTATAATTCTATGATACAACTAAACAATCAAAATGTAAGGGACCTCAGCAACAGTTTTCCAATGTAATACCACTCACATAAATGTCATCTTGCAATTTAGAAATTTCACTTTTGAAAAGGAGACAAACGTTGTTACTTCAATTGCATAAATTAATTACTAGTATATTTTATCTGATGTTCAATTGATTATCTATGGTATACAGAATTGTTTTATGTCTTATATAATTATACATTTTTCATGAGATACTACTATACCTCATTTGGTTTTGGACAATATTTAATTTTTTAACAAATCTTACTTTTTTTATTTTTTTAATAATTATTTATATATTTATTCATTTTAGAGAGGAGAGGGAGAGACAGAGAGAGAGAGAGAGAGAGAGAGAGGAGAGACATAAAGAGAGAAGGGGGGGAGGAGCTGGAAGCATCAACTCCCATATGTGCCTTGACCAGGCAAGCCCAAGGTTTCGAACTGGCGACCTCAGCATTTCCAGGTTGACGCTTTATGCACTGTGCCACCATAGGTCAGGCTACAAATCTTTTACTTTTAAGTGGGAAAGAAAAAGGATCAGCATACTAGAAAAGAAGCAGAAAATAAATGATGGGCAAGAAAACTTCTTTCTTTTATCTCCTCATTCTTTCCTTCTTTATTAATAAAAAATTCTAATTCTCACATTGTCCTGGTATCTGTGAGGCATATTCTTATTATCTCTCTACTTAACATTGAGAAAAATAAAACACAAAAATATTAAGACACAAAATGTTCCCTGACCAATGGTGGTGCAGTGAATAAGCATTGACCTCGGATGCCAAGAACCCAGGTTTGAAACCTCTAGGTGGCCAGCTTGAGTGTAGGCTCACCAGCTTGAGCATCAGAACATAGACAGACATGATCCCATGGTTGTTGGCATGAGCCCAAAGGTCACTGCTTTAAGTCCAGTGTCGCTGTCTTAAGCCCAAGGTCACTTGCTTGAGCAAGCGATTATCAATGGTCACTGGTGTGGCTGGAGTCCACCTGTCAAGGCACGTAAAAGAAACAATCAGTGAACAACTAAAAGTGACACAATGAGTTGATGCTTCTCATCCTTCTCCCTTCCTGTTTATCTCTCTTTCTCTCTCTCTCTCTCACTAAAAAAAGAAAAGAATGTTAAGTAGCTAATGTCCTAATTATCCGTGCTAAGATTTAACTGTGTGACAAAGAAACTCTAAAGCCCATGCTCTTTCCTACCAAAATACATTGCCTCCTAAGACTCCAATACACTCTCTAGAAAAGGGAAACTTTCCTTTTTTGTTCAAGCTTTATAACATCTATTTCCCATAACTTTTGAATTTATGAAATTAAATTGCCTTCTATGCCTACATTTGCATTCCTTTTGCATTTCATCCAGCTCATAAGCAAAGCAATTTATGGTAGAAGCAAGAGTAACATTTACCCTTACATTCTTTCATAACAAAATGATCTCTCTCAAGAAATATATAATACAGAAATTGAATATGCTAAATGAATTCTTACTTGTGTTTAAGTGCAAGGGTAAAATAAATTTTTAAGGGGAAAAAAAGTGCGATGACCCTTTCGTGGCTCACTTCCTCCCAGAAGAAGGAAGTGTATTAAATTCCATACATAACCAGGCTCTGCAGTGGTCACCACAAGGTGACCGCTTTGCCTTCCATGCATCTTCACTCCAAAGCATATGGAAACGTAACCCACGGCATGGTATATTCAGATGCCTGTCATAAAATATAATGATTAATTAATTCTAATCTAGTTTCTGTCTGAATTCACATGAAGCAACTAACAGACACATGCATCAGTTCCTTTTCCAGAGAACTATCTTTAAAGAGTAGGCCACCTGTCATATCCTTATGGAGTGCTTCTTAAATAAAAAAGCAGATTCTCTAGTTTATCCTAATTTTGTTAAATTTGAGTCTCTAAGAGTTGGAATCTGATCTTGAACAAGCTTACCAGTTTATTCTCCTGCACATTCACCTACTTTAAGGTCTTTAGTATATATTTTCTAGCACTGTCAGCATTTTTAAAAAGAACTATATTTACATCATATTAATTCTGTAAGAATGGCACCAATTAAGTAATAACTTATTATGCAGTTTTATTTTCTAAACTCTATAGACTTCAGAAATGTCTCTAAATATATATATATATTTCAACTATAAAGTTTCAAACCTATATAAATGGTAGTTCAACTCACCATTAATTATATTACTCATTTCTATTTTTTTAATTATTATTAATTTTAATGGGGTGACATTAATAAATCAGGGTACATATGTTCAAAGAAAACATTTTCAGCCTGACCTGTGGTGGCACAGTGGATAAAGCGTCAACCTGGAAACGCTGAGGTCGCTGGTTCGAAACCCTGAGCTTGCCTGGTCAAGGCACATATGGGAGCTGATGCTTCCTGCTCCTCCTCTCTCTCTTTCTCTCTCTCCCTCTCTCTCTCTCTCCCTCTCTCTCTCCTCTCTAAAATGAATAAATAAAAATAATAATTCTAGAACATTAAAAAAAAGAACCAATTTAAAAAAAAATCTTCAGATTATTTTGACATTTGATTATGTTGCATACCCATCACCCAAAGTCAAATCATCTTCATCACCTTCTATCTGGTTTTCTTTGTGCCCGTCCCCTCCCCCAACCCTCTCCCTCTCCTCCCCCCACCCCCATAACCACCACACTCTTGTCTATGTCTCTTAGTCTTGTTTTTATGTCCCACCTATGTATGGAATCATGCAGTTCTTGTTTTTTCTGATTTACTTATTTCAGTCTGTATAATGTTATCAAGATCCATCCATATTGTTGTAAATGATCCGATGTCATCATTTCTTATGGCTGAGTAGTATTCCATAGTGTATATGTACCACATCTTCTTTATCCAGTAATTTTTTGAAGGGCTTTTTGGTTGTTTCCATGTCTTGGCCACTGTGAACAATGCTTCAATGAACATGAGGCTGCATGTGTCTTTACGTACCAGTGTTTTTGAGTTTTAGGGGTATACACCCAGTAGAGAAGTTTGTCCCCTTGTACTAAAACTAATTCAAAATGGATCAAAACCTAAATATAAGACCTGAAATAATAAAGTACATAGAAGAAGACATAGGTACTAAACTCATGGGCCTTGGTTATAAAGAGCATTTTATGAATTTGACTCCAAAGGCAAGGGAAGTGAAGGCAAAGATAAATGAATGGGATTACATCAGACTAAGAAGTTTTTGCTCAGCAAGAGAAACTGAAAACAAAATAAACAGACAGCCAACTAAATGGGAAATGATATTTTCAAACAACTGCTCAGATAAGGGCCTAATATCCAAAATATACAAAAAACTCATAAAACTTAACAACAAACAATCCAATAAAAAAATGGGAAGAGGACATGAACAGATACTTCTCCCAGGAAGAAATACAAATGGCCAACAGATATATGAAAAGATGCTCATCTTCATTAGTTATTAGAGAAATGCAAATCAAAACTACAATGAGATACCACCTCACACCTGTTAGATTAGCTATTATCAACAAGACAGGTAATAGCAAATATTGGAGAGGCTGTGGAGAAAAAGGAACCCTCATTCACTGTTGGTGGGAATGTAAAGTAGTAAAACCATTATGGAAGAAAGTATGGTGGTACCTCAAAAAACTAAAAATAGAACTACCTTATGACCCAGCAATCCCTCATTTCTATTTTTAAAAGCAAGTAATGATAAAATTTTCCTGTGTTTCCTTTTCTAAAAAAAAATAGCTTATTTCTTAAAAATAGAAAAGATTGCATGCTTACTATGATGAATTAACAGGAATGAGGTAACTCATTATGTAAGCAACTCTAGTATCTGAATTTTCAAAATATGGGTCAACTGTTATTCTAAATATTGAAGATATAAAAAAAGAATAAGACAAGCTCTGTTAATAATACAAGCATACACAAGAGACAAAGGAACTAGAAAGTTTTTTTCCTGGGTTTAGTTATCAAAAAGATAAAAATTAAGTTCTACCTTTTCAGTCTTAGCTCTAACATGTGAAGAACTTGAAGCTATCAGTCCCACCCTGGCAACAGGAAAAACTGAACAAACGGAAAATTGCCTATAATTTTAGATCCACCTAAGAATTGAGTTTGTGAAAATTGTGAGTGCAAAAATAGAGAGAGAGACACATCCTGACAATCATGCATGGACCTACTGCATTGGAGGCTGCTGGAACCACAAGCTTACAGTAACACTTGAATAGTAATCTTCATGAGTTGCTGGAAATTGAGTATAGACTTGTTTGATAGTGAGTAACTTGTGGAGGACACAGTCTTAAGGAATCCCCTACAATGTTGTGGGCTTTATCTCTAGGAATCTCTCCAGGTTTTCATGGTGAAGATCTGAAAAAGGTCTCTGCCTCTCTTTATCAGAGGGAAAGGAATGTAATCATTTGTGATACACACTCCCATAATCTTCTCAATAGCAAACAGCTACTCCCCAGGAAAGAATATGTTGGCGAAGCATTATTCTAGGTGTGGGAAAGGAATCCTTCATACTTCAGCACTTTCTAGCCTTTCTGTCTCAGTGAAGGAGGGATGATATAGTGAACAAATATCAGGCTTGAAGAAAATAGATTAGGATCTCTGAATCCAGGAAAGGAAGTAGTGTAACCAAAAACAGTTACAGCTGTCTGTCCTAACAAAAGCCAAGCTCAAGAGACCAGTGCTGTTGCTAAAGGAAAGAGGTTTATTCAGGGGCTGTGACCAGGGAGAATGGTGGACTCCATCTCAGAGACCATCTCCCCTTCCTGCTTAAGCCCACAGTTCTTATAAGGGTATGGAGGGGAGTTTTCTTTATTATTATTTTTTTCTATCTAATTATTTTGCTAGCTTTTGGTATGCTTGAAAACTGTCCATTCATGTTTCCAGCTTTGCACATGCTGACATGTAAAAAATTCCCCCTGTGTCATCCTGGTCAATGGGGGAAACTTCCTGGTGCTCCCTGACTGTCTATGGTAACAGTGGTGATGGAGAAAATATTCTACTGGAGAAACACTTGTGAAGGTCACAATATTTAGTGGGTTCTGAGACACAGGTCCACCCAAATACTTAGATATCATTGCAAGATTACAGACTGCTCCCTATTTTCTAAATCTTACAGCCAGACTAGCAGAGCTCCCATATAATAACAATGGATTACAGCTGAAAAAGCTGCATGGTATGAACTCACTCACGGGAAGAATACTTAGGAAAATCCAACCAGGAAAGTATACAAAAACAAGAACACTGGAGAAATTTGAAATCTTGGGCATGTACAGCAACACCTACTATGGTAAACATTAAACAGTCAACTCCTAGTCAGATTAACATAAATCTTCACAATAAAGTTATAATTATCTCAATTTATACTAGTCTATACATTGTTCAGCATGCAACAAAAAATAAAAAGTTGTGTCAAAAGGAAAAAAACGTGACCAGCTGATGGTGCAGTGGATAGAGTGTTGAAGTGGAATGCGGAGGACCCAGGTTCAAAATCCGAGGTCACTGGCTTGAGTGTGGGCTCATCTGGCTTGAGCACAGGGTCACTGCTTGAGTGTGGGATCATAGACATGACCCCATGGTCACTGGCTTGAGCCCAAAGTTGCAGGCTTAAATCCCAAGTTTGCTGGCTTGAGCCCAAAGTCATTGGTTTGATCAAGGAGTCACTCACTCTGTTGTAGCTCCCTGGTCAAGGCACATATGAGAAAGCAGTCAATGAACAACTAGGAGCCTCAATGAAGAATTGATGTTTCTCATCTCTCTCCCTTCCTGTCTGTCTGTCCCTATCTGCCCCTCTCTCTGTCTCTCTCTCAGTCTCTGTCACAAAAAAAAAAAGAAAAAAGGAAAAAAAAAACCCTACCAGGTCAAAGACACAAATCAATTATTTTACTCAGCTCAGATATGACACAGATGTGGGAATTATAAAACAAGGAAGTTAATTATGATAATTTTTTTAAAATCTAGTGAAAAGAGTAAACGTAGAAAACAGATTTGTAAATTAAGCAGAGAAATGAAAGCTGTCAAAAAAAATCGAAGAAATTGTTCAAAATGAAAATATTGTAATAGAAACAAAGTATTATTTCTATGGTTTTGACAGTACATTCACCAAAGTTGAGGAAAGAACAGGGAGTTTGAAGATAGGTCAATGCAAATAGATAGACAAGAATAATAATTAATGAAAAATAAACCAAAAAACAACAGGCAATCGAAGGTTTCTGGGAAATTTTCAAAAGGTATATCAGATGTAATTAAAATACCATAATAGAGATCAGCGGTTCAAAACCCTGGGCTTGCCTGGTCAAGGCACATACGGGAGTTGATGCTTCCTGCTCCTCCTCTCTCTTCTCTCTCTCTTTCTTTCTCTCTCTTCTCTTTAAAATAAATAAATGAAATCATTTTATTAAAAAATGACAGAATACTAGGAGGTGAGGAAATAGAGACCATAAAAAATATTTGAAGTAATAATGTCCAAAAGCCTTCCAAAATTAATAATAGACACCAAACTACAGATCAAGAAATTTGGAAAGCACCAAGCAGTTAAATATTAAATAAATACATAAATAAATAAATAAATAAAACATTTACACATATTATGCTCAAACTGCAGAAAATCAAAAGAAAGGTAAAACATTGATATAAACCAGAGGCTGTAAATACTTTACCTATGGAAGTACAAGGATAAGAATTATAGCCAACTTCTCATTAGAAATCATACCAGCAAGAAAGAAATGGATGAGATATTTAAAGCATAGAAAGACCAATGACCTACATTTTTATACCCAGTGAAATTATTCTTCAAATGTGAAAAGGAAGTACAGACCTTTTCAGAAAATACCGAGGAAACTCATTATCTGAAATTCAACTCTGAAAGAAATGTTAGAAGAAGTTTTTTAAGCAGAAGGAAAACTTGGTTAAAAACCTAGGTCTATATAAAGAAAGGGAGCACATTGTAAAAGGCAAGGAAAAACTCACAGACACAAACAACAGTATGTGGATTACAAGGGGAAAAAGGAGATGATGAGAGGGAGAAGAAGGTACAGGGAAGATAAAGGTGACAGGAGACTTGACTTGGGGTGGTAAGCATAAACTACAATATACAGATGATGTATTTTTATTATAGAATTGTACATCTGAAATCTATATAATTATATTAATCACTGTCACCCCCAATAAATTTAATTTAAAAACTTAAATAATATATTTTATTTTTATTATTCTTAATTGATCTAAAAATAACTTGAAAATACAGTGTACTACATTTAATCTGCTAATCCTTATCTTTAAAGATAAGGATTTGCCCCAGTGATTATTTTATTATTGCTCCAGAGTTAATATAAAATGTAATGTCACTTTTATATGTATTTAAAAGGATATTGCTATTCTACTTTTTGAATTCAAGTTTTATTTTAAAATAAATATTTAAAAAGTAATACTTTGCTTATTTCCATGTATGATACAAAAAATATTTAGGTGAATTAGTACTTTAACTAGTTAAATTCTTTATTTATTCTCTTGTTTATACTTTATAGGATATATCCTTGAATTTGGTCCTCATTATAAATTCTCTGTACTTAATGTATATTCTTGATGCTGTTCTCCTTTGACTTGAGTTGGGTGAACTGCATAACCAGTTGACCTTGAAGAAAAATGTCCTAGGGCAGTCTCTAAAATAAATTATTTCCCTCAGGCAACTATGATTTTGGAGGAAAAAATAACTTCCTCCTCACATATACTTCCTTTTCTGTAATATTTTCTGAATTCCACATTTTACAACGCCTTCTTCCCTAACACACACACGTATACAAACACACATACCACAAAATTAAGCGATGATTAATAGTACTATGTCATCTAAAAGGTGCATTTTAGCCATGGACTAGATTAATCATAAGGCTTCAAATTTATTAAGTGTAAACTGTTAGGAAAAAAATAACCGTCACTATAACCATAATGTGTGGTAGTGGGGTAGACTGAAGAAACCCAGGCACCTCCTTTGTTGCTCTGTCCTACTAGCAATGGTCACCTAGGATCTCCATGGATCCCACCATTGTGGCCCAGCCCTGAATTTGTGCTATTAATAGTTAGCATCTATTATAAACAGGATTTTTTTGCAACAAAAGCAGAGAGAGAAACAGAGAGAGGGACAGATAGGGTCAGTCAGACAGGAAAGGAGAGAGCTGAAAAGCATCAAGTCTTCATTATGGCATCTTAATTGTTCATTGATTGCTTTCTCATATGTGCCTTTACTGGGGGACTACAACAGAGCGAGTGACTTTTGCTCAAGCCAGCAACCCCATGCTCAAGCTGGTGTTAGATTACATAAATCAGTGCTTCTCAATGCTCCCTTTTATTACAAATATTTTAATGGTCTCTTTTTAATCCTGAATATAGTTTTCTAAATAATAAAAACTTCCTACCCAAATAGTTTTTAAAAATCTGTATTATGTCCTATTTGTAATATATAAGATAAATTATAATAAATAGTAATATATCATGTTAAAAGGTATAGATTTTGGATCCAGCCTGCCAAGGTTCCAATTCCATCTCTGACACTTTACTAGATGTGTGTCCTTGAAAAAAATTACTTAGTATCTCTTTGTTTTAACTTCCTTATTTGTAAAATAAGGATAACAATATTTCCTACCTAAAAAAATTGTCAGCAGTTATGGAAATGACATCAATCTTTAAATTCTGGTAGTAAGAAAACTCTGGGTTTAATATCAGACATCTGAGTTGAATCTCATTTCAGCTACTGAAAATATTTTATTAATAGTCCTAAACTCATACAGTTGTTGGAAGGATAAAAATGAGTAAACATATATATAGAATAAATCAGTCTTGTTTTTGGAACAGTTCTGTCAGAGGTTACTACAATTTTTCTAGCAAATAATGTTCCCTTAAACAAATAATTCACACACTATTTACAAAGAAATTTTAATCAAATAAGACTTATAAACTTGTTTCCTACAATTTAAAATGCTTTCTTGCAATGAAGGTATTTTATAAATCTGTAGTTAAAAATTTGCAAGTCTTGTTAAGTCTTGTATTAACAAGGCTGTAGTCAAACAATGACCCAGTTAGAAAAGCCTTGTTTTTTTTTGTTTCTTTGTTTTTTCATTAAATTTCAGGAAGTGTTATGAATACTATATAACCTTAATAATCAAGTGCAGCACAGTTAGAGCTGCACTCTCCTCTACAGGCTTTGCTTGGCCTTGCTAGGCTCTAATCTCACCTGCTTCATTGTCCTTGGACTTACAGGGATGTAAACACTCCCTGGTCTTATAGTTCTTACCTTAGAATTACCACAGCATTTTTATATCCTTGTGTAGTTCTGTCTACCAGATCAACTCTCCTCTTTTTTAAAATTTTTTACTTATTTACTTAGAAAGGGAGAGAGAGTAAGGGGGAGAGAGTGATAGGAAAGAGAGAGAGAGAAACATCTATTTGTTGTCCCACTTATTTATGCATTCATTGGTTGATTTTTGTATGGGTCCTGAACAGGGATTGAACCTGCAACCTTGGCATTTGGGATGATTCTCTAACCACTGAGCTACAGGGCAAGGGGTTCACATCTTTTCTTTGCATAAGTCTTCTTGTCATTGAATTATAACTTGTAACCAAAGTCAAAGTTTAAATTCTATATTTTGTGGTTCCATTCATATTAAATGCTTAACATAATACCTAGCCTTGGCCAAGATAAATTTTGATCTATTATTATTGTCATTGCCCTAATTATATTAATGCCTCTTACAGGATTGTAGGGGCAGGAAAAAAATGACCAAATTAAACTACAATAAAAATATTCACTTATTATTTATTGGTCAGGCTACAATTCATTTCCAATAAGAAGTATTTAGAGTATAAGATCTTAAGATTTATATCCCAGTATAAACCTTCTAGGATTGCATTATTTTAACTATCTCGTGGTTTAAGTCAGTCATAAATACAGTTAAATTAAGGTAAAAAGTGTGAAAGAGAATTTTTTTTGCATCCAAATCTGATGTGTGTCCTATTTTATTTTAAGCTGGCTGCAGAGCCTAACTGTTGGTAGTATATTGAATAGAGCATCCACCTGGGACACTGAGGTCCCAAGTTCAAAACCCCGAGATTGCCAGGTTGAGTGAGGTATCATCAACTGATTCCATGGTCTCTGGCTTAATCCCAAAGGTCACTAGCTTGAAGCCCAAGGTTGCTGGTTTGAGCCCAAAAGTTGCTGGCTTGAGCGATGGGTCACTGGCTCACCCCCATTACAACTGTTTTACAGTTTGGACTCACAAGGAATAAGACACATCAGATGAAAGTAGTACGAGCAGAGGGCTGAAACTCAGAAGCCGAATCAGCCCCGAGAAACTGCGCCACTGCATAGTTGAGTTCCAAAAGCAAAAGCTCAGCAGATAAAACCAGAAAGCTACAAAAGCCTTTTTTCCCACCTAAACCATCTTTAATCCTGCATGTCTACTGTTTCCTTCATGATCCAGGTCACGAGAAAAATCTGAGTTTCAGAGTTTATCAATCATAAAGGACATCTGGTTCTTGAAGGCATTCCTCCAAGAATCTCGTGTACTTGCATTCAAGTGACCACAGGCGAGTCTCCTGTTATGGTTAACACACTCCAAGATCTCCTCCTGTCTCCAAGTAACCCCTGCTCTGAAGTTAACTATTGCACATATTTGTGCAGGGTCTTCCCCTTCATTTCCCCCTTTCTTGGTTAGCTTGCACTTTCTGTAGCATAAGAGATAACATGGCAGATTACTGCTCTATTTTGCTTTGATGCCAATTTCCTCTTCTTCTGACTATATATAATAAAAGAAATATAAAGCAAATGATTAGTATAATGCCTCCTACAGTTCCTCCAAAAATCTTAAACTGTTTTAGAGGATTTACATTACTGATTCTGTCAGAAATAGCAGTTAATAAATTTTGTCTATCAATCAATTTCAACTGATCCTTAAAAGTAGTGTCAATATGCTTTTGTAAATCTAAAATTTCCATAGTTAAATTTCTATGATTTAACAAGTTTTTTTTAACATTTTCCTAAGGGAAATGAGTATGATTCCAAGGAATAAGGGTAATACAAAAAGTAGTTACATTCCAATCACATTTTAGTTTAATTTGTCTTTGAAGACTAACAATTTGATCTCTTAATATAATCACGATCTGTTCCAAATCATTAACCTTAGCATTAATTTTGCTATCTATATATCATTGAGAAATCTATAGTTGTTCAGAATTTTCATGCTATTTTTGTACAAAGTCCACAGTCTGTATACATTGATGTAATGCAACTCCACATACAGCAGCCGCAGTGCTTACAGCTATTAATCCCATAATGATGGTGATGATTAGTCCAACTAGTCTTTTGGTTTTGCTTTAATAAGATGTTGTAACAGCATCATGGAAGGGGAACCCTGCCACATCCGATGCATCTGTACTGGAATCCAGACTCCTGTTCAGTTTCTTAAGATGTATAGACTTTTACTACTTTTATTAAAAGGAATGGAAGAGTTAATACATGTATAAAAAGTACAGTTGTTGCAAGTTATAGAATAATTTTCAGCTGTCCATTTGGTTGCACCCATAATAAAAATTTAAGGCAATCTAACACAAGCAGATATAAAATGTATTTCATTCTTTTTAAAGGTTAACATAGATGACTAGAAGAATAACTTCTCTAGATTTCTCCTTTCCACACAGACATATGTTTAAGTGCCATGGCTATTCTCCATAAATGATGTTGTATAGGACCAAATTTTATGTGAAGAGCTGGAGGTGACATCCCTCCTCCATGCCATATGATAGTACGATTACCTTGACCATCAGCTGTAACTGAACCATTGTTCTTATGCCACCTTAAATCAGCACCCTGACCTTTTACTCAGGCAGAACCATGAGGGCTCCAATCTATGGTGTTTCCATAGGAAATATTAAGTAAAACCCAAGCAATTTCATCTCTGCAATTTTCCCAATGTACCTATTCACTTAGCTGATTAACAATTGCAGTTTGACAGGGTGGTTAATCAGGTGGAGGTTTCAGGACCAAGTACAGATGTAATACTTTTAAATCCATATCCTTGTAACAAAAACAAACACTTTTTTCCTTCTCCTTTTCTGTTATTTTTTACAATAGAGAGCCAACCTTGAGTTCCTGTTTTTAAACAATGTGGCTCATATCCTATACATATAGGTAATCCCTCAACTCCTGTTATATAATTTTCTAATCTTATTCTTTCTTCCAAAGTTACTAAGGGACCTCTATCATCAAAAGGTCCTCAAGCCAGTTAGAATCATTAATAAAAATAGAAATGGCACTACTTTTCTAATGAATAGCTCTATTTAATGGAGGATTAGGGATATATACCCAGTAACTAAAATTTTCAGCCATACTTACCAGAATTGTTACCAAGGCAATCACTGCTAAGAACAGATTAGTAGCATTTTGTTCTTTTCTAGTAGCTTGTAGCATCTTTTTACCCTCAAAGATCAGCTTTTTAAGTTGACCCTAAATTGATATTTTAGCCTTCTTAGTAGGCAGGGGCACCTTTAAGGTTCTTCTTCTGAGGTCAATGCTTCCATCTCGGCAATGGGCGGATATGGAGAGAATCTATTTCTCTTGCTCATGTTGTTAGTTTAGTTCAGCAGGCAGAGATCTAAAGACTTTGCCAGATTCTGAAATGACACAAGCAAACCCTCTTCCCCAGTGTGCATTATACCAGGTACCCATTGATTCAATTCATTTTTATAGTGCACAGATTGATTAATCTTAGAACAATTATTTTTTGTCTAATGTCTGTCTGCAGCAGTCAAATTATCCTCTCCTGTATTTAAGAAATTGAAAGTAAATAAAGCTTTGTGTAACATTATTCTAGGGAATAATCTCCTTCCTTCTCCCTCCTTTTCATTTAAAAAACATTTTTCAGAGTGCGATTGCTGCACTCAATAACTGCCTGTCCTTGTGGGTTATATGAAATTCCAGTAGCATGTTTAATATTCCAAAATGCTAGGAATTGTTGAAACTTATCAGAGGTATAGGCAGGACCACTGTCAGTTCTAATTGCTTTAGGAATGCCCATAACATTAAAAGCTTCTATAAGATGTCACCTGACCAGGCAGTGGCGCAGTGGATAGAGCATCAGACTGGGATGCAGAGGACCCAGGTTTGAGACCCCAAGGTCACCAGCTTGAGCGCGGGCTCATCTGGCTTGAGAAAAGAAAAAAAAAAAAAAAAAAAGCTCACCAGCTTGGACCCACCTAAGGTCGCTGGCTCAAGCAAGGGGTTACTCAGTCTGCTGAAAGCCCAGGGTCAAGGCACATATGAGAAAGCAATCAATGAACAATTAAGTTATCACAACAAAAAACTGATGATTGATGCTTCTCATCTCTCTCCACTCCTGTCTGTCTGTCCCTATCTATCCCTCTCTCTGACTCTCTCTCTGTCCCTGTTAAAAAAAAAAAAAAGCTTCTATAAGATGTTGATTGAGGCCCTGGCCGGTTGGTTCAGTGGTAGAGCGTCGGCCTGGCGTGCAGAAGTCCCGGGTTCGATTCCCAGCCAGGGCACACAGGAGAAGTGCCCATCTGCTTCTCCACCCCTCCTCCTCTCCTTCCTCTCTGTCTCTCTCTTCCCCTCCCGCAGCCGAGGCTCCATTGGAGCAAAGATGGCCCGGGCGCTGGGGATGGCTCCTTGGCCTCTGTCCCAGGCGCTAGAGTGGCTCTGGTCGCAACAGAGCGACGCCCCGGAGGGGCAGAGCATCGCCCCCTGGTGGGCAGAGCATCGCCCCCTAGTGGGCGTGCCGGGTGGATCCTGGTCAGGCGCATGCGGGAGTCTGTCTGACTGTCTCTCCCCATTTCTAGCTTCAGGAAAAAAGAAAAAGATGTTGATTGACACAATCAGCCTTTTCTCCAGGCAAAGTGTGGCCCATCCAAAGGAAGAATAAGTATCAATAGAAGAACAGTGTACATAAGATAGTTTTCCAAAGGAAGAAATATGAGTTACATCTATTTGCTACAGTTAATTACTGTGCTGTCCTCTAGGATTCATTCTTCCTGGTTATGGAGGAACATTTATAACACTGCACTGAGGACATTTTCTAACAATATTTTGAGCTTCTCACCTGGTTATCTTAAATTTTTGTATTAAACCTTTTCTATTTGTATGAGTCTCTGCATAAAATTTAGTGGCTATTTCTATAGATCTAATAAGTAATTTATCAATTTTGTTATTTGTATTAGACATAGAACCTGGGAAAGCTATATGAGAATGAATGTGAGTTATATAGATAGGCAAATTTCATTCTTACAGTAGAGGTTGTAACCCTTAAAAAAAAGTTGTGCAATTTGAAACCATCATTTGAAATATCATATAAACAGTTTCTATAAGTTTAACTGTATGTTCTACATATTGTGAATCAGTAACAACGTTAATAGGGTAAGGAAAATCATTAAGAAGTAATAATACAGCAGATAACTCTGCTTTTTGAACTGATGTATATGGAATTTTTATAATTTTTATCACTAGTCCAGTATACCCAGCTATACCTAATTTATTTGCATCAGTATAAAAAGTAGAAGACTTTTGAATTGGCTGAGCTGATACTTTAGTTGGTAAAATCCACTGTGTTCTTTTTAAAAATTGAATTCTTTTATCTGTAGGATACTGATTGTTCAAGGTACTAAAATAATCAGCTAACACAATTTGCCAATCAATATTTAATTTCTAGTCTGAAATCTGATTACATGTGCAATGATTTTATTTGGATCATTTCTAGTCAGTTGTCTTATCCTATGTCTATTTTTAGTAATTAAAGTCATATTTTTTCTAAGTAGGTACATAATTTTTTTGAGTCTTCTTTGTGGCTATTCTAATATCTCGTTTTCTTGCCACATGATGCAAGAAGGAGAATGTTCTGAGGGAAAAATAATTAATTGAATAGGTTGATATGTATTAATTCAATCAAATAAGCAGTATGCATAATCTTTTCAATAAGTGATAGCTCTTGTTTTGCTATTTCTGTTAACTATCTAGGACTGTTTAAATCAGAATCTCCTTGAAGAATATTAAATAAATTTGTTAGTGCATAAGTAGGGATTCCTAGGGAGGGACTCAATCAATTAATATCACCTAATAATTTTTGAAAGTCATTTAGGGTTTTTAAGGAGTCAGTTTGTAAATTGACTTTTTGAGAAATAATTCTTTAAATTTCAATTAAATGCCCTAAATACTTAAAAGGACAAGATGTTTTAATTTTGTCTTCAGCAATGATTAAACTGTATTGATTCAAAGTTTCAGAAGCATCTTTAAGGATGACTGAAAGTTTAGCATTATTCTCACAAGCTATCAATATGTCATCCATATAATGGATTATCAAAGATCAAGGATATTTCTGATGGATTTTCTCTAAAGGTTGATTTATATAATTTGACACAATGTTGGGCTATTCAACATTTCTTGTGGAAGTACTTCCTATTGATATCTTTTGGTAGGGCATACATTATTTAATGATAAAATAGTAAAAATAAATTTTTCTCTATCTTGTGGTTGTAAAGAAATAGTAAAAACACAGTCTTCTAAATCTATAATAATTATTTGACTATTTCTCTGGAACCATGCTTGGTTGAGGAAGATGTGTTTGTAGGGCCCCATAAGTTGAATTACTGAATTAACTTGATGAAGATCAGTAAGCATTCTCTATTTTCTAGATTTTTCCTTTATTACAAAGACTGAGAATTCTAAGGACTTTGTGATTCCTCTATATGTCCTAATTCTAATTGAGTCTGTACCAATTAATGTAAAGCTTCAAGCTTCTCTCCTTTTAATGGCCACTGCTCAGCCCATATTGGTTTTTTTACTTAACTATCTCAATGGAAAGGCAAAGCTTGTCTGAGTGGCCGCTATTTGAAATTTGAAAATCCTAATCCTTTTTGGTCTGATTGTCCTGTATGAAGAACATTGGTGTGTACCTTTTGTTCTTCCTTTCCTATTCCTGCTAAGAATGTATAATGCATGTTGGCCATTATATTTTTACCTTGAGGTAAAACAGTAGAAATGTTCCAGGTAGTTCCCTATTGTGTCAACAAGTCATGTCCCCATAATATAATATTGTCAGCTATATATGGTTGAATAATTCATTGTTGACCTTCAGGTCCTATGCATTCAAGAGGCAAGGCATTTTGTCAAACTTCAGTCAAAGAACCTATTCTAGTAAAAGTAACCATAACTTCAATCATCTCCCATCTTCATGGCCATTTAGATTTTGGTATAATAGAAACATCTTCTTCAGTATCTAAGAAACCTGGAAATTCTGCATCCTGAATTTTTAATGTCAATTGAGGTCTATTTTTTCCAATTGCAGTTTGCTAAAATATAGATTTATCTGCGCTCTTAAATCCTCCTATTCTCCAAACTGGCGCATTGTTTCCATTAACATAAGGTAAAAGTAAGAGCTGTGCAATATGCTGTCCAGCTTCAAGCTGAGCAGGTGTTTTGGTACTCATAATCACCAATATCTCTCCAGTATAATCACAATGAATCACCCCTAAATGGACAAAAATCCCTTTAGCTGTTAAACTACTTCTACTAATTATAGTCCTACTGTTCCAAAAGGAATGAGACCATAAATTCCAGTGGGTACTTTGGTAACAGCTTCATGGGGTAAAAATTTAATACTTTCTAATAAGGTTATGTCTAAGGCTGCACTACCTGGGGTGGCGTGAAGAAGGTCACTGACCTATCAGCATGTTCCTGCCAGTTGCTCACCGGGTATTGTTGGTAACTAGAATTGTTTGTCTTAGGGCCCGGAGTTACTGGGCCCGGCCTCCCGTTTCCTGACCTATTAATAAGTCGGCCTTCTTTTGTCCATTTACAACAATATTTATTAGACCAATGTTTTCCTTTTTTTTTAATAAATAAATTTTTATTTTAATGGGGTGACATCAATAAATCAGGGTACATATATTCAAAGAAAACATGTCCAGATTATCTTGTCATTCAATTATGTTGCATACCCATTACCCAAAGAAAGATTGTCCTCTGTCACCTTCTATCTAGTTTTCTTTGTGCCTCTCCCCCTCTCCCTCCTTCCCTCCCCCCGCCCCCCCATAACTACCACACTTTTGTCCATGTCTCTTGGACTCATTTCTATGTCCCACCAATGTATGGAATCCTGCAGTTTTTGTTTTTTTTCTGATTTACTTATTTCACTCCGTATAATGTTATCAAGATCCCACCATTTTGTTGTAAGTGATCTGATGTCATCATTTCTTATGGCTGAATAGTATACCATGGTGTATATGTGCCACATATTCTTTATCTAGTCGTCTATTTTTTTTTTACAGTGATTAAAGCCTTTAAGCAAACTCTTGGCCAATACAGCAAGAATCCATAAAAGAGTAATGTCCTTAACATGTTCACCAAGTCCAAGTTGGCCTCAAAACCATGCCAAATCCCTGAAAAATGCAACCCAACCCCAGTTTAGTCTGTTAGGAGCTGTCACAAAAAGCAGGAGCTCAGGAAAAGTCCACATCCAGGAAAAGTCCGCATGGCACTGGAATTGTTGTCACCATTCTATACTTTGCAGCTCATGTCCAAGTCCCAATGACTGCTGCTTCTAGCTGGTAATGATTCAGGTAGACTGGAAAAGCCATCTGCAGCATGTGTGGATATGGAGCTTCTGTTCTTCTCTGCCTGGAGAGATGAGACCAGGTTGCTTTTCCCTGGAGCTCTGTGACTGTGGCTTGGTAAAGAGAACCTTGAGATACACTAAGCTGGGTGGCAAAGGTAGATTCGTAATAGAAGTTGGCAAAAGGGGGAAAGAGAGCTCTAAATTAGGAGTAGGTCCCAGCCTGAAATATGAGTGGGGCATTGATGTAGGAGGAATAAAGAAAACACTATATATTAAGCAAAGCAGCAGAAAATAGGACTATCAACACCCACAACAGAGATCTTCGAGGGAAGAATAAAAAACCTGACCATTCAGGCAAGACATAGTTAAGTGGTCCTTGTGCAAATGAGATCAGTTTACCTGCTCTTGGAAGAAATACCCTAGGCTCATCCACAGTGTCGTAGATGGGGCTGATGGCCCTGGGCACCTTCAACCTTCGGTGTCAAACTCCAGCATTCTGGGCAAGGTTAGGTCATAGCTGGCTGGAACAGGGCTGGAAGAGACTGAACCCTTCCTTAGAGGAGCAAAGGGGAAGCCAACCTTCCAGTGTCCCTGTTTCCTCACAGCAGAGGCATGTAAGTCTGGCAGGCTTTAGCTCAATGACCTTCCTTTCCACTATTGAAGCAGGACCCAGATGGCATCTTATGAGATCCCTTTGGAGTGTTGGAGCCTTTAAGGGTGTATCCTAAAAGCTGGTAGTTCCCCTGATCTCTATTGGGCTTTTCCCTGCCTCTAGGTATCTTAAAAGCCATGCTCAGAAGATCTCGCTGAGGGGATTGAGGATCCCCATCCGCCTATATAAATCTTTTCCATATATCTGGAGCTATTTGGAAAAAGACAAAACAATGTTATTAGCTGGATCAAATAAAGAAGGTAGTAGTTTGCAGGCGAAAAAGATTAGGCGTCTCCTGTTCATCAACATTCAAAAGAAATTAATTTTTTTTTTAAGTAAAAAGCATGATATGGTAGACCCATAGGAGTTCCAGGATATGACTATCCCCTTTTAAATTTTTTTAAATTGACCTTAAAATATTAGCTGAGTACACTTTAATAATACCTTAACTTTAAAGATTGTAAGAATGACAAAATACAGTAAATGCTTTTGCTCCATATGCAGGAGCATTTTCAGTTTAACCAGTTTAGGAAATCCAATAATAGAACAATGCATACAGACAATGAGCTATAACATGCTTAGCAGCCTTTCCTGTTCTGACAGAAGTTACTATAAATCCAGAATATGTATCCACTGTAACGTGGACATAGGACTGTTTGCCAAATGAAAGTATATGAGTAACATCCATTTGCCTAAATTGTCCTGGTAGGGATCCTTTAGGTTAACTCCAAATGAAGGGGCAGATTGTAGTATAAGACCCCTTGGACAGGATTTCCCAATCCTGTGCTGCTTCCCAAGAAAGTTGAAACAGTTTACACAGGGCTGCAGCGTTCTGGTGATGAATAGTGTGAGACTGAATTGCTCGATCTGTCATGGTTGCTCCAAATAATTTTCTTTTGGGTAGCTTGATCAACAAGGGCATTCCTAGGCCCTGGCTGTTTGGCTCAGTGGTAAAGCATCAGCCTGGTGTGCAGGATTCCCAGGTTTGATTCCTGGCCAGAGCACACAGAAGAAGCACCCATCTGCCTCTCTACCCCTCCCCCTCTCCTTCCTCTCTCTCTCTCTCTCTTCCCCTCCCGCAGCCAAGGTTCCACCGGAGCAAAGCCACCCCAGGTGCTAAGGATGGCCCCGTGGCCTCTGCCTCAGGTGCTAGAATGGCTCCAGTTGCAACAGAGCAACACCCCAGATGGGCAGAGCATTCCCCCCTGGTAGGCATGCCAGGTGGATCCCAGTCAGGCGCATGCGGGGTCTGTCTGACTGCCTCCCCATTTCCAACTTCAGAAAAATACAAAAAAAAAAAAAGAAGAAGAAAAAAAAGGGGGCATTTTCTTGTGCTAAAGCTCCAGGGAGCATGGAGTGAGCTCGAGTATGTCCTATGAAACATGGAGCTCTATGTTGACATACAAGTCTTTGAAGAAGGAGGAACTGCTGAAATAGTTCATCAGCATTTGTCCCTAAGACAGCAGTCTGTATAGTGGAAACACCATAAGTAAATATTTGCTTTCTGTATATAGATTAAAGGGGAATATGGCAAATGCTGAAAAGCCATGATAATGGCATATACTTCTAGACTTTGAGCTGATTTTAAGTTGACAGTTTCAGTATAAAGTTGTCCATTGATTTGCAAGAGCGATTTGCCATTTAGTGGAAGTTTCCCAGAGCCATTGTTGTTGATCCTTTGAAAAAAGGAACAACCATAATTTTGAGGCTCAAAACCTATAAACTGTAAGGGTCACCTATGCCCCTTGATAATCCAGGAGGCAACAAGATCAAAATATGAAAGTGTATTCCATGGGCTATTAGATGGTTCAATATGCCCAAGCTGTAGCTGCTCTTGTACCAATTGAACAGCTGCCCTAAGTTTCTCCTGAAAAAGGGGCCATTGGTCTACCCATACAGGATTATCTGATTTCCAAGTAATTGGATCTGCACAATGCATTATTGAGGTAGCAGGAGCTACCAAGGCCCCTATGCTAAATTTTGATATCCTAATCCACACCTTCTGGTATTGGGTACCACTCCTATGGGGGTGAGAATTCCTCGCTCTTCTTTCCCTAGACCCTTGGTGGGCAAAAATCCCCAATCAAGCATTTGAGTACTGACTAAACCATTAGGACTGACAAGCAACACTCCCATATTTTTCAAAACATCTCTACCTCACAAATTAATTGGCCATCCAGGGAGCACCTAAGGCTTAAAAAATCCAGAATGACCTTAATCTTCCCAATGTAGAAAACTAGAACTTTGTTGAGGGGATTTACTCTGCCCTATACCTTGTAATTCTGTGGCTGCTGCATGAGTGGGCCAGGAAGGAGGATAATGTAGCTTAGCAATAACAGATACATCAGCTCCAGTATCTAAAAGTCCTTTAAATTTATGCTCATGTATTGTTAGTTCCATTTTAGGGTGATCCTGACCTATTTTTTTTTTAAATCCAATTGGCAAAATCAGAGGAGCCAAATCACCAATTTGCTTAGGGCCTCTTTTGCAGGCTGTGGCCTGAGAAGCAGAATTAGCTTCCTTATACTATTCTTCTAACTGTCTGAATTAGCCGTGAGACACATTTTTTTTTTAATTTTGATGGGGTGACATTGATAAAATTGTATTCTGTCACCTTCTAACTGGTTTTCTTTGTGCCCTTCACCTCTCCCAAACCCCTCACTCTCCTCCCCCCAAACCTGTAACCCCAACACTGTTGTCCATGTCTCTGAGTCTCATTTTTATGTCCCACCTATGTATGGAATCATATAGTTCTTAGTTCTTTCTGATTTACTTATTTTGCTCAGTATAATGTTATCAAGGCCCATCCATGTTGTTGTAAAAGATCCAGTGTCATCATTTCTTATGGCTGAGTAGTATTCCATAGTATATATGTACCAAAGCTTTTTAATCCACTCGTCCTCTGATGGACACTTGGGCTGTTTCCAGATCTTCGCTATTGTGAACAATGCTGCCTTAAACATGGGGGTGCATTTCTTCTTTTCATACAGTGCTATGGTGTTTCTGAAGTATATTCCTAAAAGTGGTATAGCTGGGTCAAAAGGCAGTTCGATTTTTAATTTCTTGAAGAATCTCCATACTGTTTTCCACAGTGGCTGCACCAGTCTGCATTCCCACCAGCAGTGCAGGAGGGTTCCCTTTTCTCCACATCCTCGCCAGCACTTATTCTGTGTTGTTTTATTGATGAGCACCATTCTGACTGGTGTGAGGTGATATCTCATTGTGGTTTTAATTTGCATTTCTCTAATCATTAGTGATGTTGAACATTTTTTCATATGCCTATTGGCCATCTGTGTGTCCTCTTTGGAGAAGTGTCTATTCATTTCTTTTGCCCATTTTTGGATTGGATTGTTTGTCTTCCTGGTATTAAGTTTTACAAGTTCTTTATAAATTTTGGTTATTAATCCCTTATCAGACACAATGTCAAATATATTCTCCCATTGTGTAGTTTGTCTTTTTATTCTGATCTTATTGTCTTTAGCTGTGCAGAAGCTTTTTAGTTTGATAAAGTCCCATTTGTTTATCCTGTCTTTTATTTCACTTGCCTGTGGAGACAATTCAGTAAATATATTGCTGCGACAGATGTCAGAGAGCTTACTGCCTATGTTTTCTCCTAAGATGCTTATGGTTTCACGGCTTACATTTAAGTCTTTTATCCATTTTGAGTTTATTTTTGTGAGTGGTGTAAGTTGGTGGTCTAGTTTCATTTTTTTGCAGGTAGCTGTCCAATTTTCCCAACACCATTTGTTGAAGAGGCTGTCTTTACTCCATTGTATTTCCTTACCCCCTTTGTCAAATATCAGTTGTCCATAGAACTGTGGGTTTATTTCTGGGTTCTCTGTTCTTTTCCATTGATCTACGTGCCTGTTCTTATGCCAGCACCATGCTGTTTTGAGTACAATGGCCTTATAATATAACTTGATATCTGGAAGTTTGATACCTCCCACTTTATTCTTCCTTTTCAAGATTGCTGAGGCTATTCATGTTCTCTTTTGGTTCCATATAAATTTTCGGAATATGTGTTCTATATCTTTGAAGTAAGTCATCGGTATTTTAATAGGTATTGCATTGAATTTATATATTGCTTTGGGTAATATAGACATTTTAATGATGTTTATTCTTCCTAACCATGAGCACGGTATATGCCTCCACTTATTCGTATCTTTCCTGATTTCTTTTATCAATGTTTTATAATTTTCCGAGTACAAGTCTTTAATCTCCTTGGTTAGATTTATTCCTAGGTACTTTATTTTTTTGGTTGCAATGGTAAAGGGGATTGATTCCTTGATTTCTCTTTCTGACAGTTCATTATTAGTGTATAAAAATGCCTCTGATTTCTGTGTATTGATTTTATATCCTGCCACCTTGCCGAATTGATTTATCAGTTCTACTAGTTTTTTGACTGAGACTTTAGGGTTTTCTATATACAATATCATATCATCTGCAAATAATGATAGTTTTACTTCTTCTTTTCCCATTCGGATGCCTTTTATTTCTTTTTCTTTTCTGATTGCTATGGCTAGGACTTCCCGAACTATGTTGAATAAGAGTGGTGAAAGGGGGCATCCCTGCCTTGTTCCTGATCTTAAGGAGATTCCTTTTAATTTTTGCCCATTGAGTATGATGTTGGCTGTGGGTTTGTCATAGATGGCCTTTATCATGTTGAGGTATGTTCCCTGTATTCCCACTTTGCTGAGAGTTTTGATCATGAGTGGGTGCTGGACTTTATCAAATGCTTTTTCTGCATCTATCGAAATTATCATGTGGTTTTTCTTTTTTCTTTTGTTTGTGTGATGAATCACATTGATTAATTTGTGAATATTGTACCAGCCTTGCCTCCCCAGAATAAATGCCACTTGATCATGGTGTATGATTTTTTTCATATATTGTTGGATCCAGTTTGCTAATATTTTGTTGAGGATTTTTGCATCTAAGTTCATCAGGGATATTGGCCTATAATTTTCTTTCTTTGTGTTGTCTTTGCCTGGTTTTGGAATCAGAATTATGCTCGCCTCATAAAAGGAGTTTGGAAGTCTTCCTTCCTCTTGAATTTTTTGAAATAGCTTGAGAAGGATAGGAGTTAGTTCTTCTTTGAATATTTGGTAGAATTCACTTGTGAAGCCAGCAGGCCCAGGACTTTTCTTTTTTGGGAGTTTTTTGATAACTGTTTCAATCTCATTTGGTGTAATTGGTCTGTTTAGGTTTTCTGATTCTTCCAGATTGATTTTTGAAAGATTATATGATTCAAGGAATTTGTCCATTTCATCTAGGTTGTCTAGTTTTTTGGCGTACAGTTCTTCATAGTATTTTCTTACAATATTTTGTATTTCTGTTGTGTCAGTTGTTATTTTTAATAATTTCTAATTTTATTTATTTGAGTCCTCTCTCTTTTTTTTAACCTCGTTAAAGGTTCATCGATCTTGTTTACCTTTTCAAAGAACCAGCTCCTGGATTCATTGATCCTCTGTATTGTTTCTTTAGCCTCTGTGTCATTTATTTCTGCTCTCATCTTTATTATTTCCTTCCTTCTACTAGCTCTGGGCTTTACTTGCTGTTCTTTTTCTAGTTCTTTTAGATGCAGGGTTAAGTCATTTATTTGAGCTTTTTCTAGCTTCTTGAGGTATGCCTGTAATGCTATAAACTTCCCTCTCAGGACTGCTTTTGCTGTGTCCCATAAATTTTGCATTGATGTATGCTCATTATTGTTTGTTTCTAGGAATTTTTTAATTTCTTCTTTGATCTCAATGTTAACCCATTCATTATTTAATAACGTGCTATTTAGTTTCCAAGTGTTTGAATGTTTTTCCATTTTTCTATTGTGGTTGATTTCTAGTTTAATGCCATTGTGATCAGAAAAAGTGCTCGATATGATTTCAATCTTCTTAAATTTGTTGAGCCCGCTTTTGTGCCCTAACATGTGGTCTATTCTAGAGAATGTACCATGAGCACTTGAAAAGAATGTATGCCTTACTCCAACCACAAACCTGAAGCTGGCTGATCTACATATGGCAAATATATGAAAAACTATAGACTCTTTTAATCAGACTTTGGGAAAAGGGAAACTAGGGTAAAAAGAAAGTCAACTTAACTGTCACTAGAGGTTAAACATTTTAAAATCAAGAGTTCTGACTAGAAAAGAATTGTATAGTTTTGATAATAGAAGGTATAAGTTATGGAAATACTTTTGAAAGAAAAGGAAAAGCAAATTGTTATGAAGGCCAGTTATTTCTGGATAAAAAAGTTTATGAAAGTTGAAGGTTTATGTAAGTTGTAGAAGGTTTGTGCAGGTTGTACAAAGTTTGTACAGAGAAAAAAGAATTTGAACAGTCAGAAACTGGTTTTCAAAGAATGTTTAATTAGTCACCCTAACTAATAATCCTTTACTCTCCCCACTTATTGGGACAACTCTTTCCTCCACCCTGACCATCTGGAGCTCAGAAACAGAGAAACAAAACCGACCCCTTGTCCTTCTATTTTCTATTCACCTCTCAGCCTGCATCACCCAATCAGGGGCTTTCTATTCATGTGGGACCAACACCTATATGTATCTCCCTACTAATAGGACAAAAACCTGTACCCTAATCTATCTCACCCCAAATATCAACCTAATCCCACCCCATGAGCCTCTTTCAATTCCTAGTACACTACCCATCAATCTAAGGATCTAACGAGCTGTACAAGCAATCCCTCTTCTTGTTGCTTGAGAAACCTCTATAGAAATAGATCTAGGGGAAGGGGGACTGGCCACTGCCCTGTCTTATTCCCTCTCTCTCTCTCTCTCTCTCTCTCTCTCTAAAGCCCAGCAAATTCATAAAGATGGAATCAGTGGTTTCACACAAACTGGGTGTCTTGACTATTACCTTTTATTATTCCACTCACTCTCCTATTTATTTTTCTAACTTTTGGACCCTGCCTCTTACATTTGTTCACTAGTTTCTTACAAAACCACATGCAGACCTTTGCCAATTAGAAAATTGGAGAAATCTACCTAACCCTACACACTAACCCTGAAAGCTGCCCTTGCGAAACAGAAAAAATCTGAAACCCTATATCAGCAAACCTCTTAAATCTTATCTTTCAACCCCTACAGGTCCCCTAACCCTAAAGCTCTTCCATATTCCTGAAGAACTAGGAGAATGAATAGCATTCACCTCTTAATGCTTCTCTGTCTTTTTACCTTTCACATAGTAAGGGGACAAGATCACTGGGTCTTCTTGGCTGAGGAAGAGCCTATAAACGGACATGAAACATTTCTTTTAGCTCAAGCTAACTGCTCTCTCCAGGGATGCCAGGAAAGAGTATCTCTAACTTTACCATGGAAGAATTTTCACCCCCGCTATAGAACCCTCCTTATCCAAATTCTTGCCCTCTTCTTTATCAAGTTCCTACAGGCCTGAATGAGAGAAATCTCTAGGATTACCTACAATCAAATGCTCCTACATGCCTATTCCCCAGCACCCCAAGGAGAACTTCATGAGGGAAATATCAAATAGGTAGGGATAACAGCAGGAAGAAGCTGCCCCTCAGCCCAAGAAGTTCCCTCCTGAATGTTCTCCAAACCCCCTTCCTTTTAACCACACATATTCAGTCCTTCTAAAAACTTACACCAACAGGTCCCTGTTTCTAAAAATCTCCACATATCCTCCCATTCAAGAGGAACCATACCAGCACATCTCATGAGGCTCATCCAGGAGACCATGTATCACCATGTCACTCTGTCCACTCGACACTCACAGCAAGCAATTCACAATTATTACCTCACAAGATTTTTTTTACTTCCTCACTCAGGTTTTTTAAAATATTGTCTGGTTCAGACCTCATAGCACGGAAATTGATGACCTCCTTAACTGAATGGGGGACGTGGCTTGACAAGGTTCTCTTCTTGAGTTCTCTCCAAAAGAAACAATAATTTTCCAAATTTTTTCTCCTCTTTCTCATCACCCCTCACCATATATTATAAAATTAATAACTGCCTTTCTTTTATATGTAACCACAGAGTTGAGAAATGATAGATACATGAATTACAACTGCCCTTTTGCTGTTCTGCTTGGCTGCCTGACCCCACCCTTAATTACCAGACAATCGCCCCTGGGACAAAGGAATTTCAGGAAGCTGGTCAATCACCCCAAAAAGGAGCATTCCAGAGAGCCGAACATACCAGCGCACCCTTGCTCGAGGCTATCCCCAACCCTATAAAGTTTTACCTCAGTCTGTTTTGGGGCTCTTCTTCCCAGAGAAGTGCCCCGGCAGGTCTTTTTCCTCTAATAAATCCTGCACACTTGGTGTTCAAGTGCCGTCTCATTCTTACAGTTATAACCTTTTTGTCCCCTTTTACAATCTTTCCTCACATGGCCTAATTTGCTATAATTAAAACATTTAGTCATGCTTCAATTAAAAGTTCCTTTTAATGCTGCAGCTAATAAATTAGCTTTATATCATTCTGAGCCTATATCCATACAAGCTTTAATATACTCATCAATGGGAGCTCCCTGTGCTTTTAAAGGTCTTATTGCTCTCTGGCACTCTGGATTAGCATTTTCAAAAGAACACAGTCTGCATTAACATATCCTTTAATTCTGGTAGAGCCACAGTCTTGCTAATAGTATCAATGGAGCAATAAAATCTACATATGGTTCATTTGGAAATTGAAGAATCTTTATAAAGGAAGCAGTACTTTTACCTGGTGGCTCAACTTTTTCCTAAGCCCTTATGCAACAAATACGAGTTTGTACAATAGCACTATCATTATATTGTAATTATCTTTGTATTTCAAACCATTGTCCTGATCCTTATAATTGAGCACTAGTTATCAAAACATTATTAGCCTCATTCCTCCTTTCAATTTGGTCTGCTTTATCTTTCTACCAGGTTTGAAATTGTAAAAATGTAACAGTATCTAATACAGTTCTAGCTAACACTTCCCAGTTGTACAGTATGAGTCTATGCTCATTAGCCAATCCTTGCAATAGTTCCTTAACATAAGTGGATTGCATCCTATATTGTACTATTGGTTGTTTCAAATTTTTAATTACTTTAAAAGGGATGGGCCGATGGTCAAATTGAATATATCCTTGATGATTTTGAGCATCTGGAGGATGCTGTATTACAGTAACAGGGTATGCGGGAGCCCCAGTAGGAACACCATAAGCATCAGGATCCCCAGCATTTTGCCCTTCTACAATAGTCTGCATCATAGAGGTTAAAGGCACCTTTTGAAATGATCCCGTACAGACTTCTTTAAGTTGATACACAGGTGCTGTAGGTTCAGCTGCATTTATACATTTATATGGATCATCTTTTAAGGATTCGATTTCTTGAACTCCTCAATTAACTTCTTAAGTCTCTTATCTATTTTGTTTATCTAGTCATGTAAGAACAGATCAGCCATTTTAGATGCTGGAATTTGATCTAAATTTCCTACCTCATCAGACTCATCTTGATTATTACCTTGTGAGTCAATAGAAGACTCTGAAAATTCCATTTTTGAATAGTCATAACATTTGCCTTTTTATCAATGGGAAAAGGAGGAAGAGGTCTTCCTAAAATATCATCGGCAGACTCATAAGTACATGTCTCAACATCTATGACCTCAACTTTATCAATATCAGACATTACTTCACAAGCTGGAGGCCGTGAGGATTCAGAGTCAGACTGTAATGGTTGCAAAGTCAAGGAAATTAAATTACAAAGAGACCAAACAGAAAGAGGAATAGTGTCTCCTTGTTGATGAGCTCGCCATAAGCTCTCATTACTTGTTTCCATGTTTTCAAACTTAAAGGAGCTTTTCCTTGTGGCTGGAACCAATAACAATGCTTCCTAACATTTTTTAAAAGTAACTTAAAATTTTATCTTTAATAGTTATACTGGACCCTTTTAACAATGCTTGCAATAATTTTATACACTGGGTCTCAACAGACTGGGAATTCCCCATGACTCTGCCTAAAATATCCCGAAGGTTTCGCTTACCACCAAGAGGACTGTTTTCCCCTTTGGTCTGATGATCTCGAGACCGCAACTCGCTCCTTTTGAGCCCCATGTTGGGCACCAGGTTTTACGATTTTTTCTTATGATTTGGACTCACAAGGAATAAGACACATCAGATGAAAGTAGTACAAGCAGAGGGCTGAAACTCAGAAGCAGAATCAGCCCCAAGAAACTGCGCCACTGCATAGTTATTGAGTTCCAAAAGCAAAAGCTCAGCAGATAAAACCAGAAAGCTACAAAAGCCTTTTTTCCCAACCATACCATTCATAATCCTGCACGTCTACTGCTTCCTTCATGATCCAGGTCAAGAGAGGAATCCGAGTCTCAGAGTTTATGAATCATAAAGGACATCTGGTTCTTGATGGCATTCCTCCAAGAATCCCGCGTACTTGCATTCAGATGAGTGCAAGCCAGTCTCCTGTTATGTTTAACACACTCCAAGATCTCCTCCTGTCTCCAAATAACCCCTGTTCTCAAGTTAACTATCATTCATATGTGTGCAGGGTCTTTCCTTTCACCCCCCCCCAATCAAAAACAATCAATAAACAACTAAAGTGACACAACTATAAATTGATGCTTCTCCTCTCTCGCCCTTCTTGTCTCCCTCTTTCCCTCCCCATCTCTGTCTCTTGTGTAACAAATAAATAAATAAATAAATACAGGGTTAATGTATTCCTTTTATATAAAATTTTAGTCTAGATTCTCGATTCTTCCACTATATAAAAACACAAGTGATATAGCCTAGTTATTAAAAATATAATAGGACATATGATTTTACTTATTTGTGGATAAAAAAAAGCAAACAAAATAGAAACAGACTTGTAGGCACAGAGAGCAGAATGGTCACAGAGATGTAGAATACAGCATGGGAAATATAGTCAGTATCATGATGGTTATCTAAGGAACCAGTGGGTGCTGGAAGTGTGGGTAGGGGACCACTCTGTAAATTACATGATTTTCTAACTACTTTGTTGTATATCTGAAAATAATACAGAATAATACTGAATGTAAACTGTTTAAAAGAGAAAAAACTGGTGAAAATTTTTATAACTATGTAAGCAAATCATTTTTGTTTTTGTATATACACTGTATTTAATTTGCATTGAATATCTTCTAATAATGAGAAATTTATATTTTCTTGCAAACTGAATACTGGTATGTTTTATTAACATTTAATGAGTTCTAATGTGGTCACACTATGTACTTCTACAATCATTTTTGTCTCTACATGATACTAATTGGAACTCTTCCAAAACACATTAGGCTATTTATGCTTTGTTGTCTCAAAATGTTACATTTCTCAATTACCTCCTAAAACCCAAAGTTTAATTTTGCTTACAATCATTAAATATACTTCAGCACTTTTTTTTAGTAAACAATAAGGTCCTTTCTTTGTCATATTTGCCAAATTTTGCTGAAGGACTCAACAAAGTTAAAAGAACTAAAATATTAAATATAAATTAATTCATTTATAATTTTTCTTGCTTCAAGAAAATAAAACTCAGAAAGCTCTAGAAATTATGCAATGACCTGAAGAGATAAACATATGAGGAAGAGAGGGGATTGAAGTGGGAAAGAATTCTAAACATTTATTAATAAGCAGTTTTTAATATATCTTGGGAACACAATGTTTTCCCCTTTCATTTTGATATAATGTACTATATTAGGGGTCGAGAACCTTTATGGCTGAGAGAGTCATGAACGCCACATATTTTAAAATGTAATTCCATGAGAGCCATACAACAACCCATGTACATTATGCATTATCCAATAAATATTTGGTGTTGTCCCGGAGGACAGCTGTGATTGGCTTCCAGCCACCCGCAACCATGAACATGAGCAGTAGGAAATGAATGGATTGTAATACATGAGAATGTTTTATTTTTAACATTTTTTTATTAAAGATTTGTCTGCCAGCCAGATGCAGCCATCAAAAGAGCCACATCTGGCTCACGAGTCATAGGTTCCCGACCCCTGTACTATATTAATATATGCTGCTCACAAAATTTAGGAGATATTTCAAAATGAATATGAAGTGATAAAATACCCCCATATTTTGTGAGCAGCATGTTTTCTGCAGAGGCAATTGTAGGGTTGACGCTGGACATGATCCTCCCCACTCCCCAGTCACATGACACTGTGGTCATAGATCCTGACTATGGGCCATGAGACATAGGGTAGTAGAACTATAACTAAGGATTTACTAAGAACAATGGCACTGAGTCACCAAATATGTTTCAAGACAGAACAACACAGAATGGCACATACCCTCTCCACTGCTCCCTGCTTACCAACTTGCTCACATGTAGACAAAGATTTTCACTTGAGTAACTTCCCAGGATTTAGCTATTTTAAACTGATGCCTCCCCACTCAGGGACATGAAGCTTTCACCAACCTCTAACTTCCAGCGCTGCCTCTATATGTAAGTAACTAAAGCTATGTCTGTTCCATCTGGTACTCTTTATGGTTTCTTTGGGATCTCACAACACCACCAGATCTAGACCTCCTGTGTTACAGCAGCAGATATCAGTACTGAAGTCACACTAGCTGAGGTTGAATCCTGTCTTCACTACTTTTTATATATTCAATAGAAACTTTTTAATCAAAATATGCTTTTCTTTTTAGGATTTGCCATATGTTTTTTATAAAGGAACAGAAACAAAACTATTAAAATAAGATGCAGATGTTGTTTTAAAATACAAACAAGTGTCAGCCTTTCCCGGCTGCTGGGTGTAGGAGTGTGTGAACTAAACATTGCTATTAATCTGTGACCTCCCTTCAGAACTCATTTGGTGGGTGGTGGAGTGAGAGGATCTGTATTCTCAGAAATAGAGACTTTATTGTTATCTGACACCAGATTAACACAATCAGTTTTCTCCTTTTTGTTAATCTCAAAAATCTTAGTGTTGAAGCCTTACTTTCCTACAGCAGAACCAGCACTCTCTCCATGGGTAGATGTGATCCATAGAAGAGCAGTCTGCTGCAAAATCATGGAAAGATGAAATTCCCACTACAATTACTTCCCTATTTCTCTCTTGGATATCCGTAACACAATATCCATCCAGGTCAATAAAATCTGATCTACACACACACACACACACACACACACACACACACACACACAGAAATATTATTCAGTCATAAAAAAGAATGAAATCCATTTGTGACAACATGGAGGATTTTGAGGGTTTTATACTAAGAGATAAGACAGATAGAGAAAGGCAAAATTGTATGATCCACTTACATGTAGAATCTAAAAAAATCAACTGAAAAAACACAAGCTCATAGATATTAACACGTTAGTGGTTGGGGTTCAACAAGTACAAACTTCCAGTTATAAAATAAGTAAATCATGGGAATGGATGCAATGTGAAGAAAAGTAATCTCACATAATATTCTAAAGATTAACTAATCTCCTCATTATTTTAATGCCTACTTGTTTCTATGTAAATTCGGGGGCCACCACCGCCATCATGGCCATTCACATGCAGGTTCTCTTTGAATTTGGGCAGATGGTGAAGAAACAGTGGAGCTGAAGGATGGTGGGCCATTCTGTTTATTGGTGTCTCACCACGACAGTTAAGCCACCAGAAAAGCCAAGGGAAAAGCAGAAAACCCAATTTTCCCATGGAGGGAAAGGAGAAAAAGGAAACCCTCCTGCATCTCTCGGTGGTGAGGCAGAATCTCTTTTCCAGTCAACATTAGCAAGACAATGGCCCTTCCCAATCAGGAAGGCAACCTGCTACCTCACAGACCACAGTATCTGGCATTGCCCAGCCCCCAAAGCAAACTATAAGCGAGCAAACAAAAATCATATTTACAAACTTATTTGACCAACACTCTAATATTTCTTAAAAAGAGCGTTGCAGATATTGTGAGAGGGATGTTTATTTTATTTTATTTTTTTTATAAATTTTTATTAATGTTAATGGGATGACATTAATAATTCAGGGTACATATATTCAAAGAAAACATTTCTAGGTTATCTTGTCATTAAATTATGTTGCATACCCCTCGCCCAGAGTCAGATTGTCCTCCGTCACCCTCTATCTAGTTTTCTCTGTGCCCCTCCCCCTCCCCCTAAATCCCTCCCTCCCTCCCTCCTGTGTCCTCCCTTCCCCCACCCCTGGTAACCACCACACTCTTGTCCATGTCTCTTAGTCTCGTTTTTATGTTCCACCAATGTATGGAATCATGTAGTTCTTGTTTTTTTCTGATTTACTTATTTCACTCCGTATAATGTTATCAAGATCCCACCATTTTGCTATAAATGATCTAATGTCATCATTTCTTATGGCTGAGTAGTATTCCATAGTGTATATGTGCCACATCTTCTTTATCCAGTCCTCTACTGAAGGGCTTTTTGGTTGTTTCCATGTCTTGGCCACTGTGAACAATGCTGCTATGAACATGGGGCTACATGTGTCTTTACGTATCAATGATTCTGAGGTTTTGGGGTATATACCCAGTAGAGGGATTGCTGGGTCATAAGGTAGTTCTATTTGCAGTTTTTTGAGGAACCACCATACTTTCCTCCATAGTGGTTGTACTACTTTACATTCCCACCAACAGTGTATGAGGGTTCCTTTTTCTCCACAGCCTCTCCAACATTTGTTATTACCCGACTTGTTGATAATAGCTAATCTAACAGGGGTGAGGTGGTATCTCATTGTAGTTTTGATTTGCATTTCTCTAATAACTAATGAAGCTGAGCATCTTTTCATATATCTGTTGGCCATTTGTATTTCTTCCTGGGAGAAGTGTCTGTTCATGTGAGAGGGATGTTTATTCCCTAAACACAGATGCTTAGATTTGTAATAAAATTTGGAGGACCTAAGTCTTCCTCCCTCACTATACAAGAACTGCTGACAGATTCTAGAGGTTAGACCTACATTTGTTACTCATCCTGGCATCCCTCGCTTTTAGCTTCAGTAAGTGAGTGGAAGGTGGAAAGGGTTACAAGTGTGTTAAGGTGACCAACGTTTTTACAATGAAAAGGAGGACATAAATAAATTGAAGCAAACACGCCCAGTGAATTTGTACTTCTCTTCCCAGCTAGATTTCACGTGCCAAATTCAGTGATCTGTCTTTCTCACCAACTTGATAACTCTCTCATCTGCGGAAATATAATAGATACCAGTTGTTGGGCAGATAAAATGTATTATGCTCACTTTGTTAAAGATAACACGAGGAAGCCGTCGCCCAGGTGATATTAATGTGTGTTGGGGTGGGCTAAAGGCAGGCGGAATCCTTGTAGCCTGGGGCTTGGTTTTGGGATTAAGCCTTTCCTACCCTTTTTGATGTGGGGTGGTGCAATCCAATCATGCCTCAGAAGGTGACTTTGGGTTGGAGACTTCCCTACTTTGTATATTGGATTAAAGGTTGTGAAGCTACACTATAAAATGGGGGCAAAACGGGACTTGGCTCTTGGTTCCTGAGATTAGCATGAGAGAGCGGAGAGAGTAGAGCCAGCAGCAGGAGGAGGCCACGTGGAGGAGGCCAGGAAAAGCAGCCAAGATGGTGGAGTGCTGAGTGAGATGCCAGTTTGTGTAGAGTTTGTATCTGGGAGAAGGAAGGAGATGGGGAACTGAGGAGAATAAGTCTGGTGAGCTAGAAACCTTTGATTCTAGGAAACTCGGATAAATCAGTAGCTTTGTGAGCACTGAATGTGATTGGGTTTTGGAGCCCAGTGTGTATTTTTACTTGCCCGCCGGGTGCAAACTAGGATTAAAGACTATGGCCCACCAGCTTTTGGCTCCACTGTTTCTTTACCGACTGTTCCAATGCGAACCTGCATGGGCTGGGCCGCTCTGATGGTGGCCCTGGCCCTGCCTACTGGCTTTACACCAGTATTGCAGAGTAAAGTGTGAAGGGAAGAATATACGAAATCTAAATTACATCAAGGTTTGGGGTGCTGGAAAGACAACATAATAATACCAACAGTTTTCAACATTTCACCTCATGACACATGTAAACTAATTACTAAAATCCTGCGGCACAACAAAAACTTATTTTTTTATAATCTGACCAAAAAAAAGGTATAATTTTGATTCCTTGGCACCTGACAGCTACTGGCTGCTGTCATATTTTGACAATTTTAGGGAAAGAAGGTCATTGACAAAAAGTCACGTGTTTTAAGTTTTACATAGTCTTCCAGTGTGGCTGCCCCAGGACACGGGTTGTTTATTTATTTATTTATTTATTTATTTATTTATTTATTTATTTATTTTTATCACATATATAAATATAAACAGAGGCAGGGAGAGACAAAGAGACAAGAACCTCGAGCACAGGTTTTTTTCTTCCTGGGCACAGATTTTTAATCGCGGCTAACAGTAAAGCAGGGTGACATTCCACGTTCTGGAGCTTTTCCCGCCCACATTGTTTTAGCAACTCGTGAGAGTGTCCCCGCCCTCCTGGTGTACACAGACTTCCGCCGTAGCCGGCCAGCTGGGACCTAAGGTCCTGATGCCTACGCCCACGTTTGTGATGCCTGACAGAAATATGGCAGCAAATAACTGCATTTAGAAAAATATATTAATCCTTTACAATTCATACGTTCTTGTAATAAATAAAAATGCAAAGTCAGCAGGTATTTCTAACATGAATTTTCCACCGAGGTGAGCACCTGAGGCCGATTTTCAGGCATCGCCGTGGACAGCAGGACGCTGGAGGCCCCAAGTGTGTTAAGGAGACGTGGTCCTGAGCGAGGAGGGACGGTCCCACACGGCGGAAGTGGTCTCCCAGCGGAAGTGGGACTCCTAGCGGAAGCGGTGCTCCTGGGGGGAAGTTGGCTTCTCTGCCTAGGCCGGCTTCGCCATGTAAGTGTTTTCTTGCAGCCGCTCGGGTCCTCGATCCCGCTGCTTGACTTTGACTCTGTTCCGGTCTCTTTCCCAGGTCCAAGGTTTCCTTTAAGATCACGCTGACCTCCGACCCGCGGCTGCCGTACAAAGTGTGAGTAGTGGCGAGCAGCCTGGGCCGGCTGGAGCCCGGCGCCCTGTGCGACCCGAGCCCCTGGCCGCGTCCTCTCGCTCCCTGGGGCGCCTCCCCGTCCCGAGCGGGCCTGAGAGCGGGTGGCGGTGGCAGGACTGCGGACTCGGCTCTGGTAGAGACTGAGATCCTCCAACAGCCCTGTCTTACGGAGATCAGAAAGACCTGTTCCCCCCTGGACCAGCTGCTAGAGGAGGGAAGAGAGGGCATCCCCGTCCAGGTTCTGAAATTCCTCGGACGTTCATTGCTGTCAGGCTCTGGCTCTTGTGTGTGAGGGACTCACCACCACTCGGCATCACCAAGTCCTAACTATGTTGGGATTAGAAAGGAGTTGTTAGTGGGAATAAGGCAGTTTAGTCTTGTGGGCCTTTTCTTAACGCTGTTAACAGCGTCGATCTCACCTGGACCTCCGTGTAGGTGAACATTATCGTGGTCACAGCAGCAGGAAGTCATGTGAAATGTCGCAAAGAACAAGTTTCCAGTAAGATTTTATGCATAATAAAAGTTTATTAATTATTAGTATCGTGGGCTTCCTAATTGAACCATAACAGCTGTGTTAGTCAACTCTAGTACCCTCCTCCCCACCCAGTATACTTCACTCCAAGCACTTGGCGAAAGCCAACTCTGAACTCAGCCACTGAGTTCTCTTTACATGCCTGAATGCTCCTGGAGAAAATTATAAAACTAGGCTGATGGGTTTTGTGTAAAATTCGTGACCATTCTCAGTAGTAGCCAACAGTGTGCTACATTTCCCAAATTTGCTTATTTTCCTCTTCATTCTCTGAAATTATTTTTTAAATATATACATATATCTTCACGCTTCCTACAGTTCCTTTCCCCGTTTATTTCAAGCCATCCGAAGAAAACTCTAATTTTTATCACATTTACAAAGCTTTGTAAATAAACCTATAGCTACTGCTCACAAAAATTAGGGGATCAGGGAACATGCAGGTACCCCAGTACTTTCAGCCTTTTGTATAGAGCATTTTCACCAATGAAATAAAAGTTGGTTTTGCATCTCATTTGCATAATCAAACAACTTTCTTTGACTTGTCATTTGCTTTTCTAGTGTTCTTGTTTAATAAAAAATCAAATGCATTTTTTCTTTATGACTTCGTATTTATTTTGAAATATCCCCTTATTTTTGTGAGCAGTATATAAATGTATCATTTATGTCCACAATCCTGGTGGGATGGAAAACATGATTTTACTAGTATGACAAAACAATTGTACCACTTGGTCTCTGATCTTAACCTGTTTCCGTGATCTCAAGATTAAAGCAGAAAGCAGATCATGCTTTCTTCATCATCTTAGATGTTTCACTTTACAGTGGATTATTCTCATTAATGTATAAAATATGCTTTAGGAAAAAAGAAAGGGACTGAGAAGGATAGAGAGAAAGAGGACAGTAGGACAGCATCATTATCTATCAGAGTAGCTGGAACATTGTACCAGTTCAATTAATATTGGTGACTGGATGGATTTAAGAGGCATATCTGTTTATTTAGTGTAGTTTGTGTGTGTGTGTGTGTGTATATGTGTAATCTATATATGGATATGTGTGTGTATAAAATATGCATAACGTGTGTCCATATATGTAAAGGTAGTTATGCTGTGTCCTATTCAAAGTAAATATAACTATAGTAACTAATAACTTGGGTGCTAGTAAAAGCAACTCATAAGATTTATAGAAAAACATGCTTTAATTTTTTAACGTCACTATTTGCTTTCAAGCAGGTAAACATACTTTGAAAGAGAAACATCCATGGCATTTTTTTTTTGAGACAATGCGAGAGTCAGAGGGCTAGATAGGGACAGACAGGAATGGAGAGAGATGAGAAGCATCAATCATCAGTTTTTCATTGTGGCACTTTAGTTGTTCATTGATTGCTTTCTCATATGTGCCTTGACCAGGGGATACAGCAGACTGAGTAACCCCTTGCTCAAGCCAGCGACCTGGGTCCAAGCTGGTGAGCCTTGCTCAAACCAGATGAGCCCGCACTCAAACTGGCGACCTTGGGGTCTCGAACCTGGGTCTTCCGCATCGCAGTCCAACGCTCTATCCACTGTGCCACCGCCTGGTCAGGCCCATGACATTTCTAACATTACTAATGGTTGAATTCTAAGAAGGACGTTTTGATTCTAAATTCTGGACAATGTCATAATTTTCAGTTTTGTTTTTGTTTGTGGATAGAGTCACTGTTGGTATTGTTACTAGGTTATAGAAATGTTGAAATCGTTCCCTTTTCTGTAAAGAATAAATTAAAAACTTTAGCTCTTCCAATTTGATTCCAGTCTTCCAGTCTTACTTCCCATCTCTTCTCCCCCCTTTTTACTACGACCACCATTTAACAAAACTTCAGCCACCCTATTTCCGAATTGAAAGGCAAGTCTTTTAAATCCTTCCTACTTTTACACGCTCTTTTATCAGCAAAAAATGAAGTTCACTTCTTGACAAACAGTACCATTTAATCAAAATTTTACCTCTGAAGATTTCTGTAATTGTCCAGGGAGTTCATTTTGTCATTCTTTAGTTTTCTGTAGAAACTATTCTTACTCTATAACAGCACTTGTCAAGTTGTATCATAGCTCAATTTATATGAAATAGACATTAAAAAAGTTTTTCCAGTAATTGATTTTAAAAGTTCACATTAATATACAGGATAGTTCCTATCCCCCCCCCTAAAAAACATCAGTATAATGTGTAAGTGCCATTTTACAAAATGAAGAGACTAGCAAACAACAAATTCAAATCTAGATAAAGTCTACAGCGTTCCAATAGTTCCCAGTCCCTCTTTAATTTTTTTTTTAAGTCAGAGGAGGGGAGATAGTAAGACAGACTCCTGCATGCACCCCTTCCGAGATCCACCCATCTGGGTTTGATGCTGGAGTACCAAGCTATTTTTATCACCTGAGGCTGATGCACTTGGACCTACCAAGCCATCCTCCGCACGGAGGGCCACGCTCAAACCAGTCGAGCCCCTGGGCCTCTGGCTGTGGGAGGAAAAGAGGAAGAGAATGGGGAGAGGGAGGAAGGGAGAAGCAAAGAGTCGCTGCTTCTGTGTATGCTGACTACAGATAGAACCTGGGACATCCATACACCAGGTGATGCTCAATCCACTGAGCGACCAGCTAGGGCCAATTTTCTGCCACATAGAATGTACATTAAAATTTTTTCCACTTTGTTGTATCAGATTGTCATTGGATAATCTTACAATTTAAAATACAAGTAGCCCTGGCCGGTTGGCTCAGCGGTAGATCGTTGGCCTGGTGTGCGGGGGACCCGGGTTCGATTCCCGGCCAGGGCACATAGGAGAAGCGCCCATTTGCTTGTCCACCCCACCCCCCCCTCCTTCCTCTCTGTCTCTCTCTTCCCCTCCCGCAGCCAAGGCTCCATTGGAGCAAAGATGGCCCGGGCGCTGGGGATGGCTCCTTGGCCTCTGCCCCAGGCGCTAGAGGCTCTGGTCGTGGCAGAGCGACGCCCCGGAGGGGCAGAGCATCGCCCCCTGGTGGGCAGAGCGTCGCCCCTGGTGGGCGTACCGGGTGGATCCCGGTCGGGCGCATGCGGGAGTCTGTCTGACTGTCTCTCCCCGTTTCCAACTTCAGAAGAAAGAAAAAAAAAAAGTATATATACAAGAAGAAGCTTGTTTTAATGAACATCAATATGACATTTAGTTATGTGTTACAAAGACATTTCCAGTCTCCATTTCAAAAGTGAATTGAAACTTAAGATTTTTCGAAGTTGTCCTGTTAAGGAAGAATCTCAGTATCTAAACAATAAATATAATGCAAAAATAGTTGCAGTGCTGTTCCTTTGTAAACTCACATTGCCAACTTACTAAATAATTTTTAAACAAACGACCATTTAGAATTTTTATTTTTTTTCCACTTGACCCCCTCCCCCAAAGTAAAGAAAGGTAAAAACAATAATAACTATTTTCAGATGTGTTTTGGAGGATGGGATTGGGGCAGCCAAGTAATCTTTTTACACTTACTGGAGATTATTATGATGAACTGTGTCAGATACAATTTTTGTGTTCAGTGATCTGTACAATAAGAAATGGGATATATATGTGAAAATGTTACATAATTGTTGGTATTAAAACATTATAAAATAACATGGGGAAAAAATAGAGAAGTTTTATAGAGAAGTGTTAGCTTTAAGTCTTTTTCCTGCTGTGAAAAAGAATCTGTTATGTCTATAATGATAGTGATTCATCTTGCCTTAGGAATATTATATTTTTTATTTTACTTTATTTTACCTCCTGTGACTTTAAGTAATCCTTAGGATATAATCCTAAGGGTTCTTTTTAGTTTTTAAATTGAAAAATTTATAGATTGAATGTTTATCAGCAACCTCTAATACACCTGACATTACAAGTCGGTAACAAAATCAAGCATCACTTTCCAAACTGTTATTTCGGGTTATAGTAAGCACTTATCTAATGATGATATAAAAGTTTTGTGAGAAATGACTTCACATTCTGCCGTAGTAAACTCACTCATTTTTATCAACTTGGTCTATACTCTTTTAGATTTATTAAAAGGTTCACACAAGGGTTCGTGATTTCTGTTCTGGTGATGCTTCCCAGGTAGCCTTCTCTTACAGTGAAAGTGACGTTCCTGCATTGAGTAAAATGTATGTGGATTGGAGACTAAGAGGAGACTCAACTCCATCTCTGGAAGTGAGCAGCATTCCATATTCTAGACCTCTTTGTATCAAAGTATTAAAAATGTCTAAGTCGGTACCAGTATGGGTTGTTAATTTTCCAGTTTTTTTAATTTTAGAGTTAATGAATGTAGTGTGCAGTCAAAATACATAGTCTTCAAAGTCAGAAGACAGATTTGTCTAGCTCTGCTGTAATAGCCAATACAAAGAAAAAGAGTTTTAAAAAAAAATCAGCTTTTTAAAAAATTCTTTTTAATTCTTGCAGACTCAGTGTGCCTGAAAGTACTCCTTTCACAGCAGTCTTAAAGTTTGCAGCAGAAGAAGTAAGTATAGAAATTGGAACAACCTCTGTAGAGTATAATTTGGCAGTGTATCTAAAAAATCTATAAATTTTGCACGCACTTTTGACCCACCACTTCCATGTGCATTTATTACTAGGTTAATTCTATCAAAATGTTAAGCTTTACTTACAGATATATGTACAATGGAGTTCAAGACTTACAGATAAAAGAAGAATGAGTTCAACAAATTGACACATCTACTTAATACAACCACTGAAAATTAAGAGGAAAATTGTTATTGAAATGGAAATGGTTTGATGATATGTAAATTTTTTAAATAGCATATCACTGTAGTTTGTATACTCATATTTTTACTACTTTTGATTCTAAAATTATAATTTTATAAGTATCACATTTTCTAAATTTTGTATGAGTATGTGAACAGTCAGAATTTGTTTTTAAAAGTGTCTAGATTTTTAAAAATATTTTGATGTTATGTATTTAAGAAATAAAAACTTCCCATCCAGAATTATCTTTAGAAGCTTCTCTAAAGCAACTCTTTGGATATGAGACTTGGAAGAGTAGCTTGGGTAGAAATGACACCCACTGTGACATAGAGACTTAGGGTTCCTATTTTAAATGTGTCATTAACTATCTATGCGACAGGCAAGCTTCTCAATTTCTCTCTTCCTCAAATTTCTTAATCTGTAAAATGGGAGTATGTAATTAATGCCTATTTTTTTCTGTCTGATTAAATAATTTTGAGTGGAAGTATACTAGCTTTACTAAAATTCTGTGAAGTTAAAAGTTCTGTACTGGTACAGAGTAATTCAAATCTAATGTTTTGGTTCAGAATCTTTAGGAAAGTTTGTAGTCATGGAAAAATAATCTTAGTTAAATAAGAAACCAGCTTGACCCATAATTCTTTATTTAAGTGATTAATGGAAAACAATCACTCACAGCTCCTTGTGAACTATGTTCAGGTACCACTGACATCATAATCATTCAGCATTCAACTGAAAAGCAGTAATACATGTTTTATAGTCAGTTTTGATCCATTCTTCATACAGAAGAGAAAGTAAAAAGAGATGGAAACAAATCTGAATATAGCATCATCATTACTTTTTATTACACAAATCGTGCAGAAAATATTCCTCGTCTGGGACAAAGCAGATTTCACAGATTCTAGTATAAGAAGTAAATCTGTATTTATAGATAATGATTTATTTATAATAACTGATATTTATTTTTCTACTTTATAATTGTTTTATGTGTTTTTTTATAAGGTAAATGCATTGATGCCATCTTTGTCTATTAGTATGAGGATAAGAACATCCTAACAGACTTGTAATAGAAAATAAACTAACAAACTTCACATGTATTGATTAAATTTTTAATACAGCTTATAATTGTTATGGGTTACGGTTGTTACACATTTACAAAGATTAAGGCTTTCGGGCAACAGTGAGAATGCCTTTTATAAGATGACACTGTAGAATCTTTCAGTGGGAACAAGAGTTCACTTAACCAACCCAAGAGTCTGGGTTTAAATCCCTAGTAAAGTTCTCTTAATAAAAAAAGATAAAATCCTCCAATACATGAATGAGTCATGAGTTGTCAGAACCTGAGAAGAGCCTCTTAACATTATAAATTATAAGATTTATAGACTGAGGAAGAAAATAAATAAAAACTGAGGAACATAAAATACGCTTTGAGTCCAAGAGAAAACTTGTCAGTAATTAGGGACAAAAGTAGTAGTACTTAGTGTATTTTACTTTCTGGTGATGCTTTCCCCGAATTTCAGCTTAACTGTTGCTTCTACATTCTGGAAAAGTGAAAAGGGGTGTCAGTAGTTGCTTTTGATTTTTAATGTTCATAAAATACGTTGCCAGTATTTTAGGAATTAATAAAATATGACTAAGAAAATACCTAATGTATCTTAAAATGGACATAATGTGAGAATTTTTAAGACACAGTAGGATCTAGAAACTTTGTAATATTCAAGTTTTGTAAATCTGAGATGTCCTATAATTAATTTGGATATTTGACTCAAACTTTATTAAGTAATTCTACCTTAAATAATTTTTGAAGTTATTTTAAATTAGGTTTATTTAAAGTTCTTAAATCTTTAAAAGGACATTTACAATTTATGTACCATATGGACAGTAAAATTATATGTAAGCATATAACCCTGTAACACATAACTGTTCTTACATGTAATTTAGCTTTTATTTAAAAAGGGCATTCTTCAATTTATAAATTAAAATAAGCTTTCAGATGTTGTCCTCAGTGGTGCATGTGTGACCATTATAAAGACTGAGAGCAGCATTTCCCAGAGTATATTTCCTAGAGTGCTAGAACCACCAAAGAAAAAGAAGACAATTCTAAGAAAAACTAGAATCAGTGGCCAAAACGAATGGGAAATTTTTCATTCACTGTTTCCTTCTTGGAGTTAAATATAAGTTGTATTAGCAGCGTATTTTTAAAAATTCAAAAAGAATATCAGTATAACTTAGTGTTTTTCCAACTTATTTGGTTACAAAACTCAGCTATAATATCTATACAACTTGTCCATAGTGTAGAAGTACATAATAAACATTTGTTGGATAACTTAATTAATGAACTTTGAAGACATGAATATACTTGGACAACGCTGATCTGTGGAGCATTGAGAAGAATTCTACCTGTTAGCTACCAAGTTTTATACCGTATTTCATTGATGTAGAAAGCACACCCTTTTACATCTCTGAAGGTGGATCAGTGGAGTCTTATTTTCATTGTTAGCCATGTGGCAATGAGATAATTGTCTAGCTGACATCACTGCACATACTTGAACTTAGTAATTATTTTCTGGTGACATAATTAAGAGTATTGCCATCCCATGGGATTTATTTCAGCAGTACATTAAAGGAGAATTTGAGGAAGGACTATGACTATGAGGCTTGGGTAGCCTCCCAGTAAATACAAGAGAGCATTTATTTGAACCTACTTTTCTATAAAGAAATTGTAGGAATAGTCTAAGCAATTGGTTTGTTTTTATTTTAGTTTATTTGATAAAGTTAATGCAATGAAAGCAGCATGTCTTAAGTCTGAAAGAGTAAACATTGGGTCATAGATAGATTGTGGGGCTTTTTTTTTTTTTTTTTTTTTTTTTTTTAGTTTTTGCCAGATTATTACTGAAATTATTTTTGGTAGTGAGTATAAATAAGGTGTGTTTTTATAATCCATGATGTCCTAGATATAGTGAAATGTAGTATTTGGAGAACAATATATTTTTTAAATCAAGTTACACTAGCACTTTTTTTAATGAATACTTATCCTAAAAGCTAAGTCACTAAGTCACATTTTAGCGTTATATGTATACCATTAACGCTAAGTTAACCATCTTTTATAGACTATGTATGTGTATGTATAAAATTTATTTTCTTTTTCTCCCCTTTAGTTTAAAGTTCCTGCAGCTACAAGTGCAATTATTACCAATGGTAAGAATTTATTTTAAAGCTATTTATTACCTCAGAACTATAGAAATTATTTTTAAAAAGTCAAATCATTTAAAATTTACTTAAATGCAAAAAGCTCAAAATTTATGTCAACATTAATGATACACATAATTGTAAATACTGAGTCAAGATTTTTGTCCATATTTAGCTCTTTTCAGATTTTTTATGCTTTTGGTATATATAGCATAGCATTTTGTATATTTTATTTTATTTTATTTTTGTATTTTTCTGAAGCTGTAGATGGGGATAGACAGTCAGACAGACTCACAGACTTCTGCATACGCCCGACCAGGATCCACCCGGCACGCCCACCAGGGGGCGATGCTCTGCCCCTCTGGGCCATCGCTCTGTTGCAACCAGAGCCACTCTAGCACCTGGGGCAGAGGCCAAGGAGCCATACCCAGCGCCCGGGCCATCTTTGCTCCAATGGAGCCTCGCTGCGGGAGGGGAAGAGAGAGACAGAGAGGAAGGAGAGGGGGAGGGGTGGAAAAGCAGATGGGCGCTTCTCCTGTGTGCCCTGGCCGGGAATCGAACCCTGGACTTCTGCACGCCAGGCCAACACTCTACCACTGAGCCAACCGGTCAGGGCCGCATTTTGTAATTTTATAACCTATCACTTCTTGCCAGATTATTACTGAAAATAACTTTTATTTATCAAAGTGTCTTTTTAAATGTTCTATTGATAAATGCTTTTAGAATTTAAAAAGTTAAGCAGGAATGTACCTTGTAGGTACTTTGCTGATGAAACCTATTTCTTATATGTTTGCAGAAATTAAGACTTTATCTAATTAGATATATAATTTAAATTCTGATTATATTAAACTCCTAATTATTAAGTTTGATTAAACTAGCTCTATGAGAAAACACAAGGAGTAAAAGATGGTCGTGAGGGCTTAACTGTTTTTCAAGAACAAAGTAATATTTATTGCTAGTACGTGGGTTCCTGTGCAGGTAGGATAGGCTAGGCAGATGGGTTTCACGGGCAGGAGCATGATTCAGTTTAGATACAAAATTTCTCATTCTAAACATTTTGCATGCTGTCACATTGAGGTGTTTCTCTATTTAGAAGAAAGCTAACCTACTTTCCAGAAAGTTTCAGTTTCATAGGTGCTTTGTAAACTTTTCTCAAGTGCCAGTGGAACCTGAGGTAGATGACTTTGTGGGTTCTCCTGGCCTTAAAATTTTATGTCTCGGAGCAATATGTAAGTGATTAATGACATATGTAAGGTGTATATTTTGATTGTATATATAGCATAATAGAATTTTTAAATTATCTTTAAGAGACCATATCAGAAGTATGGCATTGACAGATCGTCTTGTCTAAATCAGCAATATGAGTGAATACAGAATAGTAATAGATTTCAGCAGGTAATTTACCTGAAAGATTGTCATTCTTGTTCTTGGATTTAAATTGTTTGGCTTGTGCCTCTATACACAGCAGCACTATTTTGACCAGCCCCTTGTTACTATTGAACCATTTTAGCTTTAAAAATAATTTAGATTGTTTTATAATTTATTTTCTAGATGGCATAGGAATAAATCCTGCACAGTCTGCTGGTGAGTATCTGTCTGAAACTCATGGAGCTGTGGGTAGTGCTACGTATGTCAGTTGTACTAAATAATTGTTTCTAATTGTGCTAGATAGGATTTTAAGAGAAGAAGAACTATTTTTTATGGATTATACACCAGTCTTTACCTAAGTGTCTGAATAATAGTTTTTTCATTATACATATTAGTTATGTATGCTTTTTACTACACAAAGAGAAAATATGACTAATAAGTATTAAAAGTATTAACACATAACAAAAAGTGAAGGTAAGACTGTACTCTTACTGGAACAGTGATTTTGTGATACCTCTTAAGGTAGTTATGAGATAGTCCATGTGCAATGCTTAAAAGTTTGCGTTATCCGGCCCTGGCCGGTTGGCTCAGTGGTAGAACGTTGGCCTGGTGTGCAGAGTCCCAGGTTCGATTCCTGGCCAGGGCACACAGGAGAAGCACCCATCTGCTTCTCCACCCCTCCCCCTCTCCTTCCTCTCTGTCTCTTTCTTCCCTTCCTGCAGCCAAGTCTCCATTGGAGCAAAGTTGGCCTGGGCACTGAGGATGGCTCTGTGGCCTCTGCCTCAGGCGCTAGAATGGCTCTGGTTGCAACAGAGCGATGCTCCAGATGGGCAGAGCATTGCCCTCTGGTGGGCATGCCGGGTGGATCCCAGTCGGGCGCATGCGGGAGTCTGTCTGACTGCCTCCCCGTTTCCAACTTCAGAAAAATACACACACACACACACACACACACATACAAAAAAAAGTTTGCGTTATCCATAGAGCATTCCATGAGTGTGAGCTAGTATTTTTCTTTTGACAGAGACACAGAGTCAGAGAGAGGGACAGTTAGGGACAGACGGACAGTAAAGGAGAGAAATGGGAAGCATCAGTTCTTTGTTGCAGCTCCTTAGTTATTCAGTGATTGCTTTCTCATATGTGCCTTGAATGGGGGGCTACAGCAGAGAAAGTGACCCCTTGTTCAAGCCAGCAACCTTGGGCTTCAAGCCAGCAATCTTTGGGCTCAAGCCAGTGACCCCTCACTCAAGCTGGTGAGCCCATGCTCAAGCCAGTGACCCCTCACTCAAGCTGGTGAGCCTATGCTCAAGCCAAGCCAGATCAGCTTGTGCTCAAGCTGATGACCTCAGGTTTTCGAACCTGGGTCCTCTATGTCTCAGCTCTATCCACTGCGCCACCACCTAGCCAGGCCTGCCTAGTATTACTTTAAAGAAGTACAGTCTTTTAAAGTTCAAAATGGTGAGTCCACCCTCAGAACTTCAAACTTAACATTATACAGTGCTATATATTGATATTCTAACAAGAATGCAAGTGACAGTAATGTTAAAATTTTTAACAGGTAGTTTTATATTTTTTTAACTGTACTTTTTTTTATTTACATAATCTAATCTTGAAATTAAGCATGCTTTAATATAATGTTGCCTCAACCTAGAGTATTTATGATTAAATTATATTCTAAATTACTTCTGTCTTCATAGATCTTGGGGTTGAAATTCAGTCATAGAAAATGAAGAGGAATTTAAAATTGTAAATTTGTTAAACTTAGTTGTTTTAGGTATATAGTTTTATTAAATTAAAACGGTTTTTCATTGAAAATCATGAGGCATTTTATACTAAAAGTGCCTTTATACTTAGGATTAAACGCTTTGTTCCTTACTCTAGAAATGTTTAGTTTACATTAATTTAAATTACTGCTTATTGTAACAGGTTACCTGTTGCATTCCCTTAAAAGTGAAAGGTGCACATAATCATGGGACACGAATTAAATCTCATCAGTTAATTGCATCAAAATAGGTCAGGTTTTCTGAACTTTGTCACTGTGGTAATTTAGATTCATTACTTTTCTGTTCTTAGGTATTTTATTGTGTGTTAAAGCAAGTATTGATGGTTAAATTGATTTATATTGTGATTTTCTGGGTGTGTTGGTATTTTTGTGGCTAGTGTTCTTATTCAAACTGTTCAGACACATGGCTGGGTTATGAAGATGTGAGTGTAATAGGAGCAAGACTTAGAAAGCGTGGCACTGGGCTCTGACGAGGTCTGGGCTTCTGCACCTGTTCACTTTGTTTTTACAGTACTTTGTTGTATATAGTAATTGTTGGCTATTAAGATAACATACTTTTTAAATACCTAACTTTATGTTTTGTTTGTTTGTATAGGAAATGTTTTTTTAAAGCATGGTTCAGAATTGCGAATTATTCCCAGAGATCGTGTTGGAAGTTCTTAACATCCTCTGCTTGGAAGATAGGATTACCTTTCAAAGTAAATATTTGTGTTGTAAAACTGAAACGAGGCATTTAAAATACTATGAAAACACTAGTAGTTGATGAGGTAATGAAGGGTGACTGCCTGTCTCCTCCCCTCTTGTCCTTCCACTCTTCGTGTGCAGAGGGAAAGCTGGGCATTGAGGCCCATCTTTCAGAAGACGCTGGTCTCGCACCGCTACCTCACAGCGCGCACAGCCAGCTCATTTGGGGTGAATGGGGTTTCCAGCTGTATTGTATTGTGGAGGGTGCTTCTGATAGTTCTTTCTGAGAACAGTTGGAAGATTAATTTTATTCAATCTTTCTATTTAAAGTTAAAATTTTAAAATGATTATGGATCATACATGGCCGGTTGCTTGACAAGATTTGACTTGCAGACTCAAAAATAGTTTAATTCTTAATTATATACCATTTACTGTAAAGAATATAGCATATCAATGAATACTTAATTGTTTTAACATTTTATCACTGAGGTATTTTTTAAGTTTCAAGTGTCATGTGTTCATATAAAATTTAATATCAGAGAGCCAAAAATTGAATTTTTTTTATCTAGCCCTTATGTATAAAATTGATACCACACACCGAAGAGTTTTAAGTATGATCTTGCAGAATCCAATACTTGTAATGGTAAGAATTGAAAATAAAGTAGAAGCATCCTTTGCTGAGTTATACATTCCTTCATCAGTCCTTAATACAGAGTTTAAAATAGGAATTCTCAAGAAACATTGTCTTTCTGAGGATTATATTTCTAAATCACATACAGGAAGAGACTATTATAAGGAAGATCTGAGGTTTGGAACAAAACTTAAGAAAGTGCTAATGAGAAATGCCAATTGATGATACTCACTGAAGGCACAGCATTTAAGGAAGCATTAACAGGAGTCAAGTGAATAAGAAGCCAGGAAAGGGAAGTGGAGGAAGCGCAGGTGACCAGGCTCCTAGTGAGGAGGAGGGAAGCAGACAACGGTGAAGGGGACGGGAGGCTGTAGTGAAGTGTCTCAGAAAGCCAGCTGGGCAGGCAGCAGGCAGCGGCCCTGTCCGGAGAGCTGGGAGGGCTCTCAGCATCGTCAGAGGGGCAGAGACAGTTGGAAAAAGCAGAGTGGAAGCCTTTCCCCAGGCAGATTGCAGAAGTAAGTCCTTTATGAGAATCTGAATGATACGCATAAGGGATGTTTCATTTGTCCTTACAAAGGAAATCAGTATCTATGCAAATCTGTAAAGATGAACTGAATGCTCACAGTGGTTTGGAACCAGCCAACACTCAGTGTGCTGTGTCTGATGGGGAGCTCTCTAGGGCAGGTCTTGTGTCTGTGCTGCTCTTTCTAGACCTGGAAATGCAGTAGGCTTTCAGTAAGTACTTGCTGAATTATTCATGAATAAAATCTCTCTAAGGCTAATTTTTATGTAAGCTTGTTTCAGTATCTTCCATATCATAGGCCTGGGTTCACTGGGAAGAGTGCAAGGAAATGTAACGAAAGCAGCCATTGAAAGGTAACATTGCTAGTTAAGTTTAAGAAATAAACCAGATACTATTTGTATATTTGCTAAATGAGCTGTGGGATTCTGAGCCTTGAAGAAAAGTCTTTGCTGAGGTAGAACAGTATACTTCTGATGTTTGGGAATGTTTTTATTTTTATAAACAAAAATTGATTCCCAAAGACCCCATTAGTCCTAAACAATATTAATTCTCAGTTAACCAGAAACTTAGGAATACACCTATTCTCTGAATTTTTAAATTTAGATTACCCCCATCTCTCTGCCTGTTTTGTTACATAAAAATGTATATGGCCCTGGCCGGTTGGCTCAGCGGTAGAGCGTCGGCCTAGCGTGCGGAGGACCCGGGTTCGATTCCCGGCCAGGGCACACAGGAGAAGCGCCCATTTGCTTCTCCACCCCTCCGCCGCGCTTTCCTCTCTGTCTCTCTCTTCCCCTCCCGCAGCCAAGGCTCCATTGGAGCAAAGATGGCCCGGGCGCTGGGGATGGCTCTGTGGCCTCTGCCCCAGGCGCTAGAGTGGCTCTGGTCGCAACATGGCGACGCCCAGGATGGGCAGAGCATCGCCCCCTGGTGGGCAGAGCGTCGCCCCATGGTGGGCGTGCCGGGTGGATCCCGGTCGGGCGCATGCGGGAGTCTGTCTGACTGTTTCTCCCTGTTTCCAGCTTCAGAAAAAATGGAAAAAAAAAAAAAAAAATGTATATGATGTCCTATACCATAAAGTAATTTGTTTAATATTTAATTTGGTTTTGAAAATTTTATTGTAGTAAGTTCTTAAAACATTTTCTTAAAGAATTAAAAACATTTTGTTATTAAATAAATGTTGATGTGTACGTTCTTTGTGCAGTTTAAATACATTATTGGCACATAATATTTTATGAAAACACATTTTGTTATACCATAAACCAGATTTTCTACTTTTACTTATTTAAACTTTTAATTAGCACACCGTAAACCAGTATATAACAAATGAAGCAAAAACAAAATGGACAGAGGTGATTAATAGCCATAGGTCATAAAAATGAGTATGTATTTCCGAATGCCAGTCCTATTTCAGGAGGGAAGAAATAAAGGTTATAGTGTTATCTAGGTTAGTTGGTTCCAAATTGGGTGATTGTCAGAGTCACTTAGGAAATTAAAAACAGATTTCTGGAAACCAGCCCTTAAGTTCTGATTTATTAAATCTAGAATAGTGTATAAGATTTTACAAAAAGCCATCCTGGTGAGCTGTGCTGTGTAGCTGGGTTTGAGAATTAGGTATTTTTAAATTTATATGGGGGAACAAAATGAAGTCTGAAGAGTCGAAGAAACTAGAATATGCTGTACAGTCTTAGCAAGTGTACGTTTCACCCCTTCGTTCTCTAGTTAAGTCAGAGGTGCTACTTAACAGTCTGTTTTGCTTACTGATAGTAAAGCCTCCTCTTAAAGTGCTTGAAGTTGGATAGTTCTTAAACTTATTTATTTGAAAGAAAAGTCAATAGGAAGAAATTCAGTCCTATTTAAGACTCCTTTCCCCAAATTAAGATGTCAAAAATAACTACCATGTCTTTTATCTAAGTACCTTGAAATATTTATGACTTGGAAACATTAATATACTTTAATGGGGTAATTCTAGGTTAACTGACTGCATGTTAATTTCTTAAATCTATTTATAAAATTGAAAAATATATATGTATATGTGCACACATGTATGTGTTTTATGTGTGTATATGATTTAACTATGTAATTCATATATATATATGAGTTGTATATGTAATTCATCCAAAAGAAATGTATTGAAAGTGTGTATAGTATTCTGATACTTTAACTTATTTTTCACAATAATACCAAATTATTACTCCCATTTTGCAAAGAAAGAAAGAGGTTTAAAGAGGTTGAGATTTGAAATTTGATCCCTTGAATGACTTTGGAACTCTTCAAAGTGAGAGAATTTTTCAGTATCTTTTTTTTATAATACCTGTATTGAATAATAAATTTAAAAATATATAAGAAATGTGTGAGGCTTAAATTCTCATTTTAGAGTACTGAGTATGTGTGTAATAATCATGAATGCTATTCTTAATATAGAGTCAATATGATAAAATTATATAGGACATTAAGTAAAAACCAATCACATAGAGGTAATTGTGATTCTGGCCCTACTCTATAGGGTGGCATGATGGGAATAAGATGATGGCCCCATATGTTTCAGCCCCATCAGACAATTTGATTTTTAAGCATGTATCTTACAGATTGTTCTACAAAAATTAGTCCCCCAGTAACTTGCTTTTTCAACCATACTGCCCATAAGCTCCTGCAATACAGAAATTCTGGAATGAGATAAATAAATCAGGTTTATTTAAACTAGGCTATTTAATTAAGCCATTAATTGAAATAAACATTCTTAGAGTCTCAATCTGCCCAATCTGTTATCCTCCAAATAGCCTAAGCTGGCCGTTTGGAGCTCATTAGATTCTTCCCCTTCTCTTCCCATAGCAAATGAATCATGAAATTCTGTTGATTAATTTTACAAAAATATCTCATAGCCATACCAATGTCTAAAGCCCTCATCTTCTAGTCTGTGCTGTTATCAAGGCCCCTCATCTATTTCCTCTTTCACACTGTTGTGATGAACTTGGAGATATGGTTATATAGTTCAACTTGTTAAAATCCTACTGAATAAAAGTCTATGCACTTTCTGACATGAGGCCCTTCATGTACTGGTCTTTGTTCAGTCATCTGTTATCACTACTCTCTTACACTTTCCTTTTCCAGTTCTTCACACTGCAGCTACTCCGATCTACAAATAGTCCCGATGTGCCATGTTTTCATGCCTTCAGGACGTTACTTTTTCCACTTGTCTGCATAGAGAACCTAGGACTCATTTTTTTTTTAATTGAATTTATTGGGGTGACATTGGTTAATAAAATTACATAGGTCTTAGGTGTACAATTCCATAATACATCAGCTATATATTTTGTGTGTCACCACCTCGTCAAGTCTCCTTCCATCATCATTTATCTCCCCTGTACACTCGTGTACCTCCCCCACACCCCTTTTCCTCTTGTAATGTAATTATTCTATGTCTATGAGGGGTTTTTTGTTTTGTTTTTGCTTAATCCTTTCACCTTTTTCACGCAGTCCCCCAACCTTGATTCTCTCTGACAGCTGCCAGTCTGTTCTCTGGGCTGAGTCTGTTTCTATTTTGTTTGTTCATTTTTTTCATTAGATTTCACATATACCTTATTTCCCCAATAAAAGACACACCTTAATTTTGGGGCCCAAAATTTGAAAGAAAAAAAAGTATTACCTAAAGTTATTGAACTCAGGTTTTATTCATCATAAAATTCATACAACTCATCACTGTCAAAACTTACATCTATTAGCTTGTCTTCATCTGTGTCTGATGACAAATCACTGTCTTCAACAATGAGCACAAAAACAAACATGAAAAAAGCAGGAAATGCAAGTTAAAAATAATCTACAACCACTGTAAAAGATGCACCCAGTTTTTAGACCCCAATTTTTTCCAAAATGTGTGCATCTTATACATGGGAAAATATAGTAAGTGAAATATGATATTTGTCTCTCTGACTGGGTCTTTCACTTAGCATAATACTCTTCAGGTCCATTCATGCTTTTGTAAGAGGTAAAAATTCCATTTTTATGGCTGCATAGTATTCCATTGAGTAAATGTACCACAGCTTTTTATCCACTCATCTACTTGTGAGCACTTGGGCTTCCAAGTCTTGGCTATTGTAATAATCCTGCAGTGAACATAGGGGTGCATATATTCTTTTGAATTGGTGGTAAGGACTCATTCTTCAAGTTCAGATGTCTCCTTTCAAGCAGAGTTAGATGTTCAGATGTCTAAGCAACAATTATATTTTGTACATTCTTATAGTAATTGTTAAATATAGGTTTTATAAAAGCATTAGACTAAATTTTATAAAAGCATTAAGATCATGACAAGTGATTTCCATATTTACCCTATAGATGGTAAGTACTTTATAACTAAAAGACTGCATACATAAAAGAAAGAATGAAAACAAAGTTGGAACTATTTGTGATTCAAATATAATAACTTTGTTTTTTTAGATTTTATTTACTGATTTTTAGAGAGGGGAGAGTGAGAAAGGGGGGAGAAGCAGGAAGCATATACTTATAGTACAGTTGTCCCTCACCATATCATGGTTCACTTCGCAATCTCACTGTGCCGTGGATTTTTAAATTGTTTATATCTAATTTTGTATCGCAGATTTTTCACTGTATCATGGATTTTGCAGAATATAGGTACTTTTATATATTATTTTAATTATTTTTGCGGTAAAATAAGCATTCTCTAGCCTAAAAAATGGAAAACAATTTTTAAAATATTAAAACATTAAAAGAATATTAAATCATCATCATTCAAGTTGTAATATATTCACTGGTGAGTACCCATTTAAAATTTTATATGTTGTTAATATGTAGATTTGAGTGTAGAAAGTGTTTAAAAGCATAGGAAGTGTTTATAAAGAGTGTGGGAAAGGTTAGTAACAGTGTGGGGAAGGTTTATAAAGCCTTAAAATATATATAAATAATAAATATAAGGTCGCTACTTTGCGCATTTCTGCCTGTCAGGAGGGGTTCTGGAACCTAACCCCAGGATAGAGGAGGGGCCACTGTAGTTGCTTCCTGTATGCGCCTTGACCAGGCAAGCCCAGGTACTTGAACTAGCGACCTCCGCGTTCCAGGTCGACGCTTTATCCACTGCCCCACCACAGGTCAGGCAAATGTATTAACTTCTTTAGCCAAAATAATTTGCCAGTGTTTTTTAACTGCTCGTCCATGGGCCAGTCCGCCAGAAATTTCCATGCCGCTCTGCAGAAGAATTAACCACCCTGATACTGTCTGAAGATTATAGACCCAATGAGCTTAGTCAAATTTGCTTATGCTCAAAGTGATTTCTGCCTTATTGGTCCCTAAAATAAGTCTTATTTTCACCAGTCCCAAGTGTGAAATGGTTGAAAACCACTGGATTAACCAATATATATATACTCAAATCCTCACCATTCCTCTTATCGGGGAATTTACTCTCTCAGAAATGAATCACTCTTGCCTGACCCGTGGTGGCACAGTGGATAAAGCAACGACCTGGAACGCTGAGGTCGCCGGTTCAAAACCCTGGGATTACCTGGTCAAGGCACATATGGGAGTTGATGCTTCCTGCTCCTCCCCTCTTCTCTCTCTCTCTCTCTCTCTCTCTCTCTCTCTCTCTCCTCCTCCTCCTCCTCTCCTCTCTAAAATGAATAAATAAAGTCTTAAAAAAAAAAAAAGAAGCCTCAACTCTTAGTTGCAGCATCTTTAAAAAAATAGAAAAAAGAAATGAATCACTTGAAATTCAAAGCATTCTCCTGTTTTTAACAAATATGTTTTAATTATTAGCTATATCATGGATATTGCTAAATCCTGAAGATAAATTATGAGTAAAACTCATTCCCTTTTCTTGGGCTCCCTAAAACTTTACATATCAAAACAAGCAAAATCTACTAAACAATTATATAGAAGTGAAGGTATACATTAAACCCTTTTTTAATGTGCTGGGCACTTTACATACATTGTCTCATTTAATCCTTAATCTGTCTATAAAATGCTGATGCTAATTTCTTTACTGTTAAGAAAGCCAAGATTGCCTGACCAGGTGGTGGCACAGTGGATAGAGCATCGGACTGGGATGCGGAGAACTCAGGTTCGAGACTGAGGTCGCCAGCTTGAGCGCAGGCTCGTCTGGTTTGAGCAAGGCTCACCAGCTTGAACCCAGGGTCGCTGGCTTGAGCAAGGAGTTACTCAGTCTGCTGAAGGCCCATGGTCAAGGCACACATGAGAGAGCAGTCAATGAACAACTGAGGTGTCTCAACAAAAAACTGATGATTGATGCTTCTCATCTCTCTCCGTTCCTGTCTGTCTGTCCCTATCCCCCTCTCTCTCTGTCTCTGTAAAAAAAAAAAAAAAAAAAAAAAAAATTGTTAAAAAGAAAGACAAGATTTAGGTTAATGCATCCAAAGTTACCATGAGATTGGCTAAAAGAGAATTGCAAACATTTGAAAAGGAGGTTTATGGCTCTATTATCTGCTCTACTATGTGGAGTATGTGATAATTTTATCACTGCATACAAAACACTGGCCACGGTTGGCAGAGAACCAGTTTTGTTTATAAATATCTTACATCCTGGCTAAGCTTATTAGTGATGTAAAAGCTGCTATTGAGACCATATTGTGATGATACATCATGTCAATATTTGTTTGGCTGAGGAACACTGTGGATTTGATAAATTCTTAAGTTCACAATTGACAACTGATGAGCTGTTTAGAAATAAACTATGAGATATTTGTCATCAGTGCTACAAGCAGTTTGATGTCTTAAGTGGAGATACTAGCTTCTCTGATTTTCTGTATAAATGTATGCATGGAACTGGGCTTTTGAATTATCCTTAGATGTGTAAGTATGTAGGAATGAAACAAAAGACAATGAATAAGTGAGTCACAGAGGACTTAATCCTTGATGACTTCTGCCATAAATCTGTATTACCTGCCAGACTTTTACTCAACATTCCGAGTTTGGCACAGTATTAGAACACCTGATCCTAAATGTAGGTGACTGTGTTTTGAACCTCAGTAAAGTACTTTACATTTAAAAAAAAATGCCTAAACAAATTTGTTGAATTATTAAATCATTTTTGTTTTCCTGGTATGTTGGAGGGATATACCTGTCACTTTGAGCCTTAAAATCTTATAAAATAATCATCTCTATTAACATCTTTCTTACTAAAAAAGATAACAAAAATAGATAACTAATATTTATTGAGCTTTTGTTATTTGTCAGTCACTTTATGTTTTATATTCTTATTTAATCCTCGTTATGGCCATGGGGTCAATAATGTTTTTTCATAATACTTTAAGAAATTGGAACTTTCAAAGAGATCTGGTAATTTTCCCACGGTTATTTACTTCAAAGTATCAATATAATTCAGACCCTACTGTGAAGCTGCAGGGCATACAGTCTTAGCAGATACACTATCCAGCCTGTCTCAGTTAGGACCTGATAACTTGGTCTAGTTCAAAACTAGACCCTGCGCCACCTCTTCTGAAGGCTGAGACCCCTGCGCCACCTCTTCTGCCTCTCTCTATGTCCTACTTATTCAACCTGACCTACTCTAACCCGTCCAAACATCCTAAAGCCATTGGGGGAGGGGGTGACGTGAATAAAAGCCTCTACTGTTACATCTATATTTCTTCATGTTTATTTGAAATTCTTCCATTTCTTTATTCGGGCATTTATTTATCAAGTTTACGAAGAAGAATTAGACCTGTTCACTGCCCTTCAGAGTTAAAAGTCGTGAGGCTCAGGGCAGCAATTTCTAATTACTATACTTCAGCTATCTTTCATAGGTCTTGTTGGCTGTTCTCATCCCTTGTTTAAGGTCAGACAAACCCTAAGGATTGTTTTCTACTCCGAAGACTTGAACCAACATTGGATCATTCAGATGGTGTCTAGTTTAGAACAGAGGATCCCTACCTGACGCCAATGTGAATGAATCTGGAGAGAGGATGAGAAGAAACTAGAAGTGACACAAAGTAAAGCCCAGGCCTGGAAGCAAAGTAGTGAGCAAAAAGGGACAACATAGGTAGAGCTCAGAATTCAGGAATGTGATGGAACAAAGAATTCTGAACTGGAAGACTGGTTAGGAATCTGGAATCTCCTGGGTAATAATAGAAAGGTTAAGGCATGGTGGATATTTGGGGGCATTATGTAATAAGAGAGGTAAGCATGGTAGATTGGTGTGGTGTGTCTCGGCAGGTGTTCAGAAATCAGAAATTTAATTTGATGCAACTGTCCCAGTTAAGAAGCAGGCGAAACTGAAGTCGAGGACCTAATATATTCAGTGCCTCCTGGTGGGAACTAAACCACATTAGAAAGATACTTAACAAAGGCTGAATATAGTATAATGTGGTGTCATTAAGGACCTGAACAGATGCTGGCAAATAATGACAATCTATAGAAATTTCACTGAAAATATGCTATCAGTACAGTAACAGTCTTCAAACTAATCTTTCAGTTGAAATACTTCTTGTAACAAATACCAAGAGTGACATTTTCTTTGTATCAATGAAACAATATGACATGTAAAGAAGCATTCATTTTAAAGTGTAAGCCTATGTCTTTATTTGCTGAGGCTTCTCTAACAAAGTACCATGAACTGAGGGGCTTACACAACAGAAATGGATTGTCTCACAGTTCTGAAGCCTAGAAGTCTATAATCAAGGTGTCTTCAGCTTAGTTCCTTCCAATCGCTGTAAACGTAAACGACAGAGCTATTCCAGGGTTTCTCTCTGGCTCATGGTTGGCAATCATTTCCCTGTGTCTCTTCACATCTTTTTATTTCTCTATGTATCTGCCTCTTTGTTCAAATTTTCTCTTTTTAAAAGGAGACCAGTGATATTGGATTAGGACCCACCCTAATGACTTGATGTTAACTAAATTAATTTCATCTGCTATGACTCAGTTTCCAAATAAGGTCACCTTCTGAGGAACTAGAGGTTAGAATTTCAACTTTTTTTTTCCAGGAGAGACACAATTCAACTTATAACTTCCCATTTTATGCTATTAATCAGTCCCAGCTTTCTGGGCTGTAAGGTGAAATATGTGATTTGTAAATGTGTCGTACACAAAAGCTTTTGTGTGTGTGATTCCAATTCGCAAATCCAATCAGAAATCACTAAATAAAGCTCCATCATTTTAAAACAGTCAATTGAATGAATTGGGATAGATAGAAAGGAAAATAGAAAAATAAAACACATCCTTGATCCCAGCTTTTACTCAGTCCCTAAACAACCCATCACCTGGTGCTGTTCAGCAGCCAATGTCCCTGAGATTCTCTGCTCCTCAGGTCCACCCTGGAAACATAGGGTACAGAGCAGCACTCTAAGGAGCAGCAGCTGAAGGGGACAGGTGTTCTGGCCAGTCACTCGGACACCTTAATGCAGGAGTCGGGAACTTCTTTGGCTGAGAGAGCCATGAATGCCACATATTTTAAAATGTAATTCCATGAGAGCCATACAGTATGTTTAACACTAAATACAAGTAAATGTGTGCTTTTTATGTAAGAACAACACTTAAAGTACAATAAGTCTCTGAATTATTTTTAATAACGTTGTTATGCTGTTGCTAACCAATGATGAATAAAATACTTCTTACCATTAAATGCGACTTCTGGTGCTGCATGGTTTTGCTGATGGCTTTGTAGTCTGGTAACATGGTAAGGTTAAGCTTCAAGCAGGTGTTGAGACTTCCTTCCGTTAAACGTGATTGTAGGTTGGTCTTAACGTTCTTTAGATGTGAGAAAGACTGCTCACATGCATACATAGAGCCAAACATTGTCAATACAGCAATACTCACACTCTGCAGTGTGTGGTATGTGACGGGAAGCGCGTTCCAAGTTTTGACAATCAGCTGGTCCGCAGGTTGAAGTTTTTTCATTTCTCCCCACTTGTGTTTGCTCGCCAACTCTGCTTGCTGTTGTGCAAGTCTTTCCAAATCTTCATTCAGTGACTTGACCTTATTCACCCACATGTCTGAGGCCCTCAGGTCAGCAGCTTATAACTCAAAATCTCTGATGGTGACACCGGGTATGTATTTAACTCAGATCGGCGCTGTCCACTGCACACTCATGTGGATGGGTGATGAACTTAAAAAGACGAGTGCGCTCATGAAATTCTCCAAAGTGCGCTTTGAATGACTGCAGGAGATTAGATGGGAAGCCCGCTAGCTGCTGGACATCAAGATGTTGAGCAGGATCACTTGCTGTGCATGCATCTTTAAACTCCCAGTTTTCCAAAGTGTAATAAACGACCTGTTTCAATGTCGGTGATGAAGAGTTCCAGCTTGTTTTCAAATGCAAACACTGTTTGTTGAAAGTATAAGACTGTATTTCCAACGCCTTGTATCTTCACATTGACCTGGTTCAGATGTGCAGTCATGTCCACGAGATAGTAGAACTTCAGGAGCCACTCAGTGTTAGCTAACTCAGGATGCTCGACGTTTTTCATTTCAAGAAAAGTCCAGATTTTGCTCAGACAAGCCATGAAACGGCTGAACACCTTCCCTCTTGCCAACCAACGTACATTGCTGTGCAGAAGCAGACCAGGATAATTATTCCCAACTTCATCCACCAGTGTTTTAAACTGGCGATCATTTAAAGCTCAGGCAACAATAAAGTTGACCACCCGAATGACCAGCGACATCACCTCACCAAGCTGCTCACCACACACCTGAGCACAAAGCGCCTCCTGATGTAAGATGCAGTGAAAACTTAGGATGGGTCTCTTTTCATGTTCACGAAGAAGTGCTACGAATCCTTTGTTTTTCCCCACCATGAACGGAGCACCATCAGTACACACCGAAATAAGTTTATCCATCGGTAAATTTTTTTCTTTAAAAAACTCAGTGAAAGACTTGAATAAATCCTCCCCTCTTGTTGTTTCTTTTATAGGCAAAACAGCAACAGCAAGACTTTCCTCATGTAGTGTGTCACCGACAGCATACCTTGCAATCATGCTGAACTGGGATAAATGGCTCACGTCTGTTGACTCATCCAAAGCGAGAGAAAAGAATGGTGCTGCATTTATGGCCTTCACTTGTGTTGCCTCAATTTGATTTGCCATCATGATGGTATGATCGTGAACACTTCTTGCCGACAGAGGCATGTCTTTTATTCATTTGATTATCTTGTCTTTATCCAAAAAGTCATCAAAAAGTTTACTGGCAACATCAAGCATGAATGTTTTGGCATACACCCCATCTGTGTATGGCTTTCCGTTTCTCACAATTGCTAAAGCACCAGCAAAGCTAGCTGAATTCCAGTCACTTTGTTGGGTCCAAACACGGAGTTGCTGCTGACTAGCTTGCACTCTGCACAGTAGCTCTTGACATGCTTTCTTCCTGCTGTCCCCCGCTGGATATTTCAATGCAAATGTAGTATGGTGTGTGTCAAAGTGCCACTTTATATTTGACCGTTTCATCAATGCAATTTTATCATTGCATATTAGACACACAGCAGAACCTGCTCTCTCCACAAAGGCAGATTTCTCTGTCCATTCCTGCTGAAAAGTACGATACTCCTCATCTTTTTTTCTTTTAGCCATCTTCTTTGTCAAAGCACTAGGTTTCTGTAATTAGCTGACTACTTGATTAAAAGGAGGGAAGTTTACTTCTTGACCTCACAACAACCCATGTACGTTACACATTATCCAATAAAAATTTGGTGTTGTCCCGGAGGACAGCTGTGATTGGCTCCAGCCACCTACAATTATGAACATGAGTGGTAGGAAATGAATGGATTGTAATACATGAGAATGTTTTATATTTTTAACATTATTTTTTTTATTAAAGATTTCTCTGTGAGCCAGATGCAGCCATCAAAAGAGCCACATCTGGCTGGCGAGCCATAGGTTCCCAACCCCTGCCTTAATGATTTGTTCCTCAACAGTCATCAGTGTGAGTTCCCCACAGTGACTGGAAGGATGTATCTGTGAGATTTATTGGCCTTGGACATTTTATTGTACACACCCATATTATTCAAACATATTAAAGTTCTTTGTTTTTCTTTTTTAGTAGCCAACTTCCCATTGCCCATGCTACTTAACAAAGCCATAACAAGCTGTGCCCATCACTCAGGTACCCATTCAGTATAAAAATGTGTGTGGCCCAAAGTGTCCTTGAGAAGAGCTAACTGTAAATAGATAGAGAGAGGCAGGTATCACAGCGGCTTCATTTTCTTTCTTTCTTTTTTTTTTTTTTTTTTTTTTTACAGAGACAGAGTCAGAGAGGGATAGCTAGGGACAGACAGACAGGAAGAGAGAGAGATGAGAAGCATCAATCATCAGTTTTTCGTTGCAACACCTTAGTTCATTAATTGCTTTCTCATATGTGCTTTGACCACGGGCCTTCAGCAGACCGAGTGACCCCTTGCTCAAGCCAGCAACCTTGGGTCCAAGCTGGTGAGCTTTTTTTTTGCTCAAGCCAGATGATTCCGTGCTAAAACTGGTGACCTCGGAGTCTCAAACCTGGGTCTTCCGCATCCCAGTCTGACGCTCTATCCACTGCGCCACTGCCTGGTCAAGCACATAGCTTCATTTTCAATGAAAAATAAAAGTAGTAGAGTCCATTTCTGCTTGTTGAAGAGACCTTAAAATAGGTTTTAAAAATCTGCCTTTAAAGACTCTTCAGTAAAACTGAAAAATTATGATAGACCCACATATTATAAAAAGAGTATCCGTCTGGCTGCCAAAGTAAAATTTTTCTTTCTCTTATCAGATACCAAGCACAGGATAATTTGCTCTCTGTGATGATTTTTTATAAGTGTTCTAAATAAAACACTCTCAGGAACCCTTGAGAACAGCACCGCTAAGAGTAGTACTGTCACTGAGCCTTGAACAATATAATTTGTTCCAGACACTTTGAGCAAAACACGTTCTTTCCCAGTTCCTAAACTTTATAATTAGGTGCGCTTAGTTAGAGTTAAAAATAATATGAAGTAGAAAGTTATCCAGGTGCAAACCATTAACGTAGAGGGATGGCTGACGAAGGAAGACTTCAAAATACAAACTCATATTTTTGGTACAGTAATATGTTTCACTCACATTGGTAAGTACTTTACCTAACATCCCTCTTAATACTTCACAATGATCAATTTATATCTTTATGCCATGGATGTTAAGGGAGATGAAATGACTTCTCTACCAAGTAAATGGTAAAAGTAGGATATGAACCCATGTTTGACACCAAGGCCTACATTCCTTCCACTCAGTTCCAGCAAATGAGGTGTAGAAGGAGAAGGCAAAGAGTTGGTTCGTTTTTCATTTTTTTATTTTAATTTTTATTAAATGTATTGGGGTGGCATTGGTTAATAAAAGTATATGGTTTTCAAGAGTTTAGTTCTCTGATACATCATCTGTATATTGCATTATGTGTGCACCACCCAAAAACTCAAATCTTTCATTACCACCTATTTGACCACCTTCACCCTTCAACTCCTCTTCTCTCTGGGAACTACCATATTGTTGTCCATGTCTATGAGTTCTTTTTATTTTGTTTTGCTTGTTTGTTCATATGTTGTTTTCAATCTTGTATCCCACATATGAGTGAAATCATATAGTTTTTAACTTTTTCTGTCTGACTTTCTTTGCTTAGCATAGTATTCTCAAGATCTATCCATGTTGTCATGATGACAATATTCCATCATTTCTTAGGGCTGAGTAGTATTCCATTGTATACATGTACCAAATCTTCTTTATCCAATCCTCTACCAAAAGGCACCTCGGTTGTTTTTATGTCATGACCACTGTAAACACAATGCTGTGATGAACACTGGGGTGCATGCATGTATCTTTACAGATAAATGTTCTCAAATTTTGGGGTATATACCCAGAAGATGGTTTGCTGGGTCATATGGTAACTCTTTTTAATTATATTACAAAGCAACAATAATTGAAACATCATGTTATTAAAAGATAAACAGGCACAGACCGATGGAACAGTATTGAGATCACAGAAATAAACCCACATGTATATGGGCAAGCAATTTTCAGCAAAAGAGTCAAAAATATACAATGAAGGGGAAAAAAACCCTCTTCAATAAATGATTCTGGAAAAATTGTAAATCACAAGCAAAAGAGTGAAACTAGATGACTCCCAATATATAAAAATCAACTCAAAATGGATCAAAGACATAAATATAAGACATGAAACAATAAATTACATAGAAGAAAACATAGGTACTAAATTTTTGGACCTTATTCTTATGAGAGATTTTTAAAGATAAGGAAAGTAATGGCAAAAATAAATGAATGGAACTATACTAAGCTTAAAAGCTTCTGCACAGCAAAAGAAATCAACAACAAAACAAAAAGGCAACCAACTGAATGGGAGAAGATATTTTCAAACAACAGCTGAAACAAGGATGTAACATCCAAAATATATAAATAATTCCTACAACTCAACAACAAACAAATGATCCAATTAAAAAATAGGCAGAGGACCTGAACAGACACTTTTCCTAAGAAGACATACAAATGACCAATAGATATATGAAAAGATGATCAACTTCACTAACTATTAGAGAAATGCAGATCAAAACTGCAATGCCATACCACATCACACATGGTAAAATGCTTATTATCAACAAGACAGGTAATCATAAGTGTTGGAGACATTTGGTGAAAAAAGAACCCTCATTCACTGGTTAAAACCTATAATCAGGGTTCCTCACATTCTCGTTTCTGGTATATTTATCAGAATTATATTCATGTTACACCTCATTCTATATCCTGATCCATAAATCTTTCATGGAGATTTTATATATCTATCTCCATCTGGTCATGCTAGCCTTTTTTTTTTTTTTGGCCTGGAATGTCCATTTCTACTTTTGTCCATCTTCAAGAGGTTCTTAACCAGATGCAGTGTCATTCTCCTAAGAGATGCTTGGAAGTCTATGCAGTATTTATGTTTGTCACAATGGGGGCGCTGCTAGCAGTGTGCTCCTGGTAGCTGGAGCTGCTTAACAGTCTGCAAAGCCACACTGCATGGATTGCTCCAGCCAACAGAGAATAGCTCTGTGCCAAACACCCATACAGCAGACAGAACCGTGACCCTGAATCTCATTTACCCCTAAAGCTCCACTACTTCAATGAAGTTTTTGATGTCCACTGCCCTTGGCACTGAAATGGTCTGACTTTCTTCAAAAATTCAGAAGGACTACATATTTATTAGTTTGTGTGTTTATTGCTAATGTAGTCTAAATTCAGTATTAGTTATCTCTTCTTGTCACACATATTTTTTTCTTTTTATAGCAGTTCTTTTTATGCTTTCAGGACAGGCAGATGTTTTATGTTCACAATGATATTCCCATTTTGTAGAAGTAAAAACTGAGGAACAGAGAAATTGAGTTTCTTGCACAAAGTCATACAGTTGAAATGTGTCTGGGTTATGTTTCAAATCCAGAGTTTGATTTCATAGTCTAATTCATTTAACTACCAAATTTAATGGCCTTACTTAGGAAATATGCCCTGAATGCTACTAGAGATTTTTTTAATTAATTAATTTTTTTTTATTTTAGAGAGAGATGGGAAGGGAGAGAGAGGGTGAGAAGCATCAATTCATAGTTGCTTTCACTTTAGTTACACATTGAGTTTCTCATATATGCCTTGACCAGGGCTGTGCTAGAGTCCCCTTTGCTCAAGCCAGTGACCTTGGGCTTTTATGGCATCAACCTTTGGGCTCAAGGTAGTGAGCTTTGGGATCATGTGGATGATTCCCCCACTCAATCCAGTGACCCTGTGCTGATGAGCCTGAGCTCAGAGCCATAAACCTAAGGGTTTTGAACCCACAACCTCATGTTTCCATGTTGGTGCTTTATCCACTGTGCCACCACAGGTCTAGTAACATTAAACACAAATATAACACTTTGATTTTTAGAAAACATGAATAAAATCTGTTAAACAGCAATGGAGCAACATATTGTGCTCCAATATGGTTACTTAACCTAGGGAAAGATAATAGGGAGGCCTCCCAAAAGGATAAACTAAATTTTCAGCATCAAGTTCAAAGCAAGGGGCTATGGAAAATGAGGCTGGAGCATTGGTGGAACCACACACCTCTGAGCAGAATATAATACTCAAATGGAGAGGCCAAAAACATGCACTGAAATGAGCACTAGGCCAGGGCTCTTAATGTTCAAATTTAGTTCTGGTGTTGCTTTTAGTTGCTTGTATCACTTAATCTCCATGAATTTATTTCATTATTTGTATAAATGAAAGGCCAGAAATGTAAAAAAAAAAAAGTGTCCAGACTTTTTTCAGGGGTAAATATTGCTTACCTTCCAAATACTAAATGTATATTTTATTATTTAAATACTTTGTTAAATTTGACAGACTTCCATTTTTATTATTTTGCCTGAAACAAGTTTTATTGTTATTTATAATCTGAAAACAAACTAAGTGTGCCCCTGGCTTGCTTCTCTGGAAATTCCACGGAAGTCAGTGGGATGTGCAATGATTAGCCAGCAGCTGAGTCTGGCTGTGTTCCATGCCATTAGTGTGGCAGGAGGCCAGACAGAGCTTGGGAAGAAAAGCGCTTGCTGTATTTGAATGAACAATGTCTGCAGAACATGAATTTCAAAGGAGCCGCAGGAGGGAAATAATGACTCTCACAGACCTGTCTTGTCCTCTGTTTCCGCCTTCACCAATCAGCCTTCTCTGTGAACAGCAGGGAGAAAGACATCTATAAAAAGGATAGATGAGTGGAGAGTGTGTGTATGCATGTGCTCTGTGTGTGTGGTGCATCTGTGTAGTACAGTGGTACCTTGAGATATGAACAGACCAACATACAAATTTTTTAAGATAGTAGCTGCGACTTGGTTCATATTTTTGTTTGGGATCCGAGCGAAATTCCGAGATACGAGTCGTGATTCGGGAAGCTGCTGCTAGTTGGCACGTTGGCACACAGGTCCAGTATCAGCAGTTTGATATACAAGTTGACTGACTTACAAGCTCGGTTACAGAATGAATTAAATTTGTATCTCAAGGTACCGCTGTATGTGCATATGTCCATCTTTAGGGCAAAGTAAGTGTTGGAAAGGAATTCAGTAACAATGCAGGCTCCTCTGTCCCTCCAGGAAAGCCACAGAGCGGTGCATGCCTCAAGCCTAATTCCTCTTTATAGTAAGCTGTCCCCACACCTGCATACCGCTGCGTATTGTGTGTGACTGAATCACAGGGTCTGGGTGTTCTAACTGTGCCCAGTGTGGTGCTTGGCACAAAGGAAGACCCTAAATTTGTTCAATTGCTTATGATCAAATCAACTCCAATTTTGATTATTAATTGGATTAGTTGACTATTCTCATCTTAGTTTATTGCTCCAGGAATTTCTCTCAAGCGGGGGGTAGGGGTGGGAGGGGGTTTAATTTGCATGGCAGACACAGTGTTAATCTTGATATGTAAGTGTCTTTGCAATTCAATAAGAAAAAAAGCACTCATTAATGTAAAGCAGTGGTTCTCAACCTGTGGGTCGCGACCCCGGCGGAGGTCCAATGACCAAAACACAGGGGTCGAAATAAATATGTATTTTCCGATGGCTTTAGGCGACCCCTGTGTTTTGGTCATTCGACCCCCGCCAGGGTCGTGACCCACAGGTTGAGAACCGCTGATGTAAAGGATTGAAATAACTCATAAGTGTATTTATTTTCAAATTCATTGAAATTAAGGGATGCAAAACAATTCAGTAAGATGCTATTTCATCTTGAAATGCAAGAGATTACAATTAAAAATGAAACTAGAATTAGCATGTTACAGGAGACTGTAACATCCAAGAAGCCAAGTGACACTTTATTACACCAGCGAGCCCAGAGGAGTTAACACTCCAAAGTCTGAGCCTCAACTGGCAGGCTTTGAGGCCTTTTATAGCCTTGGCTGATGCAAGAAGCAAGCAAGGTACAAAAGCGAAACTGGAATTAGCAAGCAGAGCAGAACAGTTAGAGGTGAATCATTTTGTTTTGTCATCATGGCGTCATAGCCATATCATCGCCCCTTTGATTCCCTCTAACGAAGTCTGTGGAGCATCACTATACATGTCTAAAAGCACTCCTTAAGACATGAAGGCATGGGGGCACTCAGTGGCAGCGTGAGGCTTACTAGGATGAGTTTGATCAGGATTTTGTAAGGACTTGTTTTAACAGAAAGTTTCCAAAACATTTTATAGTAACAACACATCCTACTATTAGTATGTAAGTGACTATTAATAACAGTCTCTCTAGTCGAGTCCAGTCTGCTGGAGTGCTTGCAGTAGTCCTATGCCCAGAACTAGAGTCAGGATCCTGACGATGATCAGGAACGAAAGCTGGCAGGTCATTACAATCCTGGTTGCTCCTTGGGTTCCACTGGTTGGGGCTCTTCATCAATTCCTAGTAGTATGTCTATTGTCCTTCTGAGTGTCACCTGTAATGACTTTGTGGAATCACTGTGAGCAGTCCAGGTCTCTGGCAGTTCCTCAGTGTTGGCTCTTTTGACTCAGATATGGTGAATCCAGGATGCCATACCTACAATTTTAATGGCAGTCGGAGTAGCCAGAACAACTATATGTGGGCCTGTCCAAACAGATTAGAGTGATTCTTTTTTTTCCCCCAGTCTTTAACCCGTACTGTGTCTCCGGGCTGATAGGAGTGGATCCATTTCCCTAAGGGGATTGAGGCCTCTCTGGAACATACCGGGCTGTGTTATGGAACATTTTTCCTAGCATCTGGAGTTGGGTTGGGAGGCCTAATTTTCCTATCTCTCAGTTCATTAATGATGGGTGCGGGTCTCCCTTATAAGGTTTCAACAGGGGAGTATCCTGTGGGTCCAGGAGTGCATCGAACCTGCAACATGGCAAGGAATAGCATGTCTACCCAAGGGAGGCCTGTCTCCTGGCAGAACTTAGCTAGGCTGGTCGTTAGGGTTCGATTCATATGTTCAACTTTCCCTGAACACTGAAGCTGATATGTAGCATGTAGTTTCCAGCTGACTTTTAATACTTTTAATATTGCCTCCTCTTTGCCGATTGGTCAGCAAAACAGTTTCCCAAGCTTATTGGATTGGTTACTTTTTGATGTTCTTAGCAGTGTATGACTGCTACTCTTTTGGGTTTCCAGACTGCTTCTAATAGTTAAAGAATTTCTTCTTTGTTTTTAATTTCTTTACCTCCCACTGTGAGTATCCCCTTTTCTTTGTAGATTACTCTGTGTACATGTAGGTTGGCAAAGGCATATTTATAGTCAGTGAAGATGTTGACCTGCTTCTCTCTTGAATATCTCATAGTGCTTGGATCAGTGCCCACAGTTCTGCTCTTTGAGCAGACCAACCCTGTGGTAATGCTTCTGCCTCATTGATAGGGCCTCGGGTGGTCACTGCATACCCAGCTTTCCGTTCCCTGTTTTGGATGAAGCTACTCCTGTCTGTGAATAGTTCCAGTTCAGGTTCAGTGAGGGGGCTGTCTGTTAAATCAGGTCAGCTTGAGTAGACCTCATCCATGGTTTCCTTACAGTCATGATCTGGTAGCCTATACTCAGGCGGGAGGAACGTGGCTGCGTTCAGTGTGCATACTGTTTCTAGTGTCACCCGTGGGTTTCACACAGTAGTCCCTAATAGTGGGCCATCCTGGTGCTCGTGAGCCACTGGTACCTCCGGCTATTCATTAGGGTGGTCACCACATGTGGAAATTTCACAAGAATTTTCTGGCCCAAGGTGAGCTTGTCACCCTCTCTGACTAGCATCACCACAGCAGCTAGTACCCGGAGGCAAGGGGGCCACCCAGCAACCACTGAGTCGAGCTGTTTAGACAGATAGGCCACTGGTCTCTGCTATGGCCCAACAGTTTGGGTGAGGACCACAGGATGTAAGGTGATAACCATGTTGTTGACTGCCCACAGATCCTGTACTAGCTGATACCTGCCTCCATTTGGCTTTTTCACTAGTAGTAGTGGTGTGTTTCAGGGGGACTGGCATTCAACTAAAATTCCGGTCTCTTTGGATCCCTTTATGTGTTCTTGGATTCCGAGCCGAGCCTCCCTGGGCACTGGGTATTGTCTGTCTCTCTGGGGCCCCAGGTTTCAGGTCCACTACCACAGGTGCCTGGTTTTTGGCCATCCTGTGAGCATTCTCCTCTGCCCAGACCAGTAGTAATTCTTCTAAGAGTTCAGGAGGGTTTTGCTCATTTATTTCCTGAGCATGGAGTTTCCATCCAGCCTCTCTAGGAACTGTTACAGACATTATAAGGGTCTCATCTGTTCCTAAAGTTAGGATGGCAGATTTTCTAGGTGTGAAAGTTATTTGGGCTCCTAGCTTAGTTAGCAGGTCTCATCCCAGAAGGGGGATGGGACATTCAGGCAGATAAAGGAATTGATGGAAAACTCGATGTTCCCCGAGTTGCCATGTTCAGGACTTGCAGAAGGGGCAAACAGTTTGAGTGCCTGTGGCTTCAATTATGGTAGCTTCTTGCTTGGTAAAGGATGGGACTAGCGTGGTGACTGCCGAGTGTTCTGCTCCCGTATCCACCATAAAAGTCATTGGTTGGCCCCCTACTGTCATATTGACCGTGGGCTCTTGGGGGCCTAATTTCATGTAGCCTGGTCTTACCTAATCAGAATCAACCTTAGCTCGCCCGATCAAGTCCTGGACCACTAGTTCTGGTTGATACTTTCTTTTACTTGACTGAGTGGCTTTGGTAGAGGAACCAGAGGCTGCTTTCCCATTGAGGCATTCATTTTTCCAATGTCCTATCTCTTTTCAATATGCATATTAATCAGAGGCTTGCCTCCTTTCGAAGGGTGGGCTACCAGGACCTTGCACTGTCTCTTCTTATTAACGCAGAACTGAACCCATGCAGGCAAGGTCTGTGCTATCTGTAACCAATAATCTATATAGGGAAACTGATCTGGGTGGCCAGATTGCCCGTCGCGACCTGGGTAACTGCTCTGACAGTTGTTAAGTCTAGGGTTCCCTCTGAGAGCCACCCGACCTAAAGGTGGGCCACTCGAGTTCACAGAGCATGTGGAGTTTTCCGGGAGTTAATTTCATACCATAATCATCAGAAAATCCCTTCTTAAAATTCCTAATCAAGCAGTGGGTTTGGACTGACCAGACCCCATGTCTAGTCTAAAAATGACCTTCCAGTAACCTCTCCCATGTCCGGAGCTGCAAAACAGATAAAAGGTGGGAGCCTTCTTCCCAGAGGTCACCCAGTTGCCCACCTGGCTGCATCTCTCACAATACTTTAAGGCACATCTTGGCTAAGGTACACTCGTATAAACCCTGGCCCTAGTTGTCTCCCAAAAGAGAAACAAGTCACTGTTATGCCTTATGATGCCACTATGAACCACAGGTTAGGGCCCAGACAGACTCTGTAGCTTGTGCCATGGAACCACAATCAGTCACTCACACATCTATTCATACAGAGGTTATTAATTGTCCCCCCTTAACGGGGGCATCCCTATCTGGTGTCTCAATCTTGATATTGTGGGAGGTGATCAAGCTCCACTTCTATCGGGAGACGGGCCTGACTAGGTGACTGGTCCTGGGACCTTAACTTATCCAAGTGCGCATCCCCAAAACTTTACTCCATCTCTGCATTGAGTTGAGTCCAGTTACCCCTGGGTGTGGGGGAACCTCCAGGAAGGAGGTCCCGTGGAAAATGTCAGGTGGCACCGCTTCATTCATACAGAAGGCCCCCGGTATCAGGTGGTTCTTGTTGCTGGGCTGATGGCACAAGGGGCCAGCATGGTAGGCCTCCCGGTCAGGAAACCAAATGTTACGAAGGACTAGAACACCTAAGAAGCCAAACGACGCTTGAATAGTTGGAGAACCAGTTTATTATGCCAGTGGGCCCAGAGGATTTAACACTCTAAAGTCTGAGCCCCAACTGATGGACTTTGTGGCTTTTTATAGTCCTGGCTGATGCAAGAAGCAAGCAAGGTTACAAAAGCGAAACTGGAATTAGCAAGCAGAGCGGAACAGTTACAGTGAAGCATTTTGCTCTGTCATCATGGAGTCATAGCCATATTAAGCAAAGATAGATAAGAAAAAGTCCTGGGGAGTGACGTCAGAGAAATGGCACCATAAGGAACGATACTGATAAATCTCCCCAAAAATTCAACAAGATCTTCAACCAGAGACAGAAAAATCTATCCTTGGAGCCTCCAGCAGTTCACACTAAATGCAAAGGTATGATTGAGCGAAAAATTGACTAAATATGTAATCAACCCCAAAGGAAATAAGATGGAGGAAGAAACACTCTGCCTTCCTCACTAACCTAAATAAGGGCTGCTTTCACTAGGAACTGAGAGTATAGGAACTGAGATGGGCATAGGGTGTGAATAGAACCAGGCTGCAGCACGGACATCCAAGCCGAGGAAAAACTGTGCTTGTGGCAACCCAGTCAACACAAGCTAATGCTCGCACCAAATCCAGACAAAGAAAGGCAAGTGGGGCAGCCATCCGCCCCATCTCCTGGTTGACACGCAGATAGTGTGCGAAAGATTCCTCCTAGAGCCCCAGTAGTGGGCACCTGTAATACTGAACAGAGGGGCACAGTCAGAGGCCTTTGTGTGGGCTGAATCCGGAGTCTCAGTGTCACCCCTGCGCCTTGAAGAGCAGCACGTGAAAGCGAGATTCCCTACACTTAAACTTCTCCAGGTGGGTGGGGCACCTCACCCAGCCATACAAGCTAACAGACCCAGGAAGGATTAGCTTAACCCACAGTCTGCTTGCCTCTCAACTGACCCATGCGACCCTAACTGACAAGATCTCTCTCAGGTCAGTGATCTAAGACAAGGGGGGAGATATTTTTTAGTACCTCTTGTTATGCTATGCACATAGGGGTGGGCGCAACCACTGATTGGCAGAGCTTGCATACTCAAGGCTATATGTTAAAAAGATGGATTTGACAGCTTGTAAGTCCTCCTGCTTTGCAAACAGTGACTAGGGCATCTTCTACCCAGCCAAAACAGGTTACAAAGTGCCAAAAGCCTGGGGAAAGGGGTTCCACAGAGTCGTGAGGCATTCGGGACATGCCTAGAGGCACATAGAAAGGCACGTTGAAAACAATTGGCTCCCAGCCCTGCCTGATTATGCTAGCGGCTCTGACTGATTGAGCCTTACCCAGAGCCCTGCACTGAGTGGGAATAGAGTGGGGATTTGCCAGCTCTTTGAGCCTCTTACTCTCCAGGCAGAGGCAGCAGCAACCCCATAGCTGAATCATCAGTCTGCTAATTCAGGAAGGAAAGACTAGGAGAGAGGCTCCGGGAACATGGACTTTCTCATTGTCGAAGCCTGCAAATGCTATGAGCCTCGACTGCCAATGAGACTGAAGCCCAATATATGACATCACCATAGAGACTTATCAACTACAAACCTCTACCTAAACGGGCTACAGGGGCAGAACTCAGGGTACAGAGTCACTGACCAGGTAGAGGGAGAAAAAAGAAAGAGCAAGAAGATAACCTCTCAAAATCGAGAATAATCTACAGACTTTATAACCTATCCCATTTTATTATATTTGTTCATTTGTTTCTTTTATTTTCTTGTCTTGATTATTTTCTTCCTTTTCTAATTTGGTCATTTAATTCTCTGTTGGTCTTACTCTCTCCTCTCCTTGAACTACACTACCCATAAGTGTTACATCTCCAATTATCTTTCCTTTCCTCTTCCTTTCTCTCTATGAGGGTTGCACTCCAAAATCCTTAACTCTCTCTCTCTCTATCTCCTTTTGTTCTTTTTTCTTCTTTTTGTGTTTTCTCTTTCTTTTCTTTTCTCCCTCTATATTAGTTTCTTCCTTTCCCCTTTACTTTTCCTCTCATTCAATCCTCAATCACAAACAAATTATTTTACTTGGGACTCAAATTTTTCTTTGTGATGCTTCAGGGGCTTTTTACTTTGCTTTTTTAACTCACTAGCAGTGCTCCCAACCCTGGCTCTCCATTTTATCTAGTTTTTGCTCCATTAAATACAATAGTAATTTTTAAATATTTTTTCCATTTTTCCTGTTTTTCTCTTATTCCTCTCATTATATCTTTTAGTTAACCATCACCTAAAAGCAAATCATTTTATTCTTGACACAAATTTTTTTCTTTCTTGCATTTTGTGGGTCCATACCCCCTTTTCTTTACCCCTTTATCACTTCTCCCCAACTCAGGCCCTCCATTATAGGTAGTTTTTGTTCTATTTAGCACAATATAATTCACAGTTCACCACAAGATTCTCTCAAGAAGGAGAGGAGAGGTGAGGAGTGAAAAATAAAAAGACAAATAATAATTATTTTTTCATTTTTTTAAATTTTTTATTCTTTATTAATTCTCATTAGTACTATAAACAAAACCACCCTCAGATGCCATTAAGGAAAAGGAAATCAAATATTATGGATACAAAAGACAGAGAGGTAGCAGAGATAGATGAGGAAAAATCTATGGAGAAAAAATTCAATATATTAGAAACCTTGGAGCTAAATGACAGAAAATTTGAAATAGAAATCCTAAAAATACTCAGAGATATACAAGAAAACAAAGAAAGACAATTTAGGGAGCTTAGAAAACAACACAACAAACACAAATAATATCTTACCAAATAAATTGAAACTATAAATACAAATCAAACAGAGATGAAAAACTCAATTCACGAGCTGAAAAATGAGGTAACAAGCTTAGCTAATAGAACAGGCCAGATAGAAGGTAGGATTAGTGAAATAGAAGACAAGCAACTTGAGGTACAACAGAAAGAAGAAGAAAGAAACTCAAAAATTAAAAAAATGAGAAAGGAAAAAGTTAGACAATTCCTATGGGAATTGTCTAACTCCATCAAATAATAACATAAGAATAATAGGTATGTCAGAGGGAAAAGAGAGTGAAAATGGAATGGAGAACATATTCAAACAACTAATAGATGAGAACTTCCCAAGCCTGTGGAAAGAACTAAAGCCTCAAATTCAAGAAGCAAACAGAACTCCAAGTTTTCTTAACCCCAACAAACCTACTCCAAGGCACATCATAATAAAATTGGCACAAACCAACAATAAAGAAAAAATTCTCAAGGCAGCCAGGGAAAAAAAGAATACAACATATAAAGGAAAGCCCATTAGATTATCATCAGATTTCTCAATAGAAACTCTACAAGCTAGAAGAGAGTGGACCCCAATATTTAAAGTCCTGAAAGAGAGCAACTTTCAGCCAAGAATACTATACCCATCAAAGCTATCCTTCAAATATGAAGGAGAAATAAAAAACATTCACAGATACAGAAAAGATGAGGGAATTTATCATCAGAAAATCCCCACCCAGGAATTACTAAAGGGGGTTTTCCAACCAGATACAAAGAACAAAAGAAAACAAAACCACAAGTAAAAGCTCCACCAAGAAAACAATAAAACCAAATTTAAACTGTGACAACAAAAACAAACAAAAAAAAAGGGGAGAGGACAAAAATTAACAGTTGCAAAGGACAATGGAGTACAGAAGTACTCACAAGATAGTGCATTACAATGAACAGTGTAGGAACCCTTTTCATTACTTAATGGTAACTGCCCTTAAAAAACCACCACAGAAGCACATGATTTAAAAAAGATAGCAACAGAGGAAAGAAGTATGGAATACAACCAAATAAAAACAAAGGATAAAAAAACAAAAGAGAAGACTCAAACAAGACGCAAAACTGACAGAAAACAATGTATAAAATGTCAATAGGGAATCCACAAGTGTCAATAGTTACACTAAATGTAAATGGAGTAAACTCACCAATAAAAAGACATAGAGTAGCAGAATGGATTAAAAAAGAAAATCCAACTGTATGCAAGAAACTCATCTAAGCAACAAGGATAAAAACAAATTCAAAGTCAAAGGCTGGAAAACAAAACTCCAAGCAAATAACATCCAAAAAAAAAAAAAAACAGGCGTAGCAATACTCATATCTGATAATGTTGACTACAAGACAGCAAAAGTACTCAGAGACAAAAATGGTCATTTCATAATGATTAAGGGGACGCTGAATCAAGAAGACATAACAATTCTTAATATATATGCACCAAACCAAGGAGCACCAAAATATATAAGACAGCTACTTATTGACCTTAAAACAAAAACTGACAAAAACACAATCATACTTGGAGACCTCGATACACCGCTGACGGCTCTAGATCGGTCATCCAAACAGAGAATCAATAAAGATATATAGGCCTTAAACAAAACACTAGAGCACCTGGATATGATAGACATCTACAGGACATTTCACCCCAAAGTGACAGAGTATACATTTTTCTCCAGTGTACATGGATCATTCTCAAGAATTGACCATATGTTGGGCCACAAAAATAACATCAGCAAATTCAGAAAAATCAAAATTGTACCAAGCCTATTTTCTGATCATAAAGCCTTGAGACTAGAATTTAACTGCAAAAAAGAGGGAAAAAACCTCCACAAAAATGTGGAAAGTAAACAACATACGCTTAAAAATGAATGGGTCAAAGAAGAAATAAGTGCAGAGATAAAAGATATATACAGACAAATGAAAATGACAATAAAACATATCAAAATCTATGGGATGCAGCAAAAGCAGTGATAAGAGAGAAGATCATATCACTTCAGGCCTTTATGAACAAACAAGAGAGAGCCCAAGTGAACCACTTAACTTCGCACCTTAAGAAACTGGAAAAAGAAGAACAAAGACAACCCAAAACCAGCTGAAAAAAGGAGATAATAAAAATCAGAGCAGAAATAAATGAAATAGAGAACAGAAAAACTATAGAAAAAATTAATAGAACAAAGAGTTTGTTCTTTGAAAAGTTCAACAAAATTGACAAACCCTTGGCAGGACTCACCAAGGAAAAAAGAGAAAGGACTCATGTAAACAAAATCCAAAATGAAAGAGGAGAAATCACCACGGATATCATAGATATACAAAGAATTATTGTAGAATACTATGAAAAACTTCATGCCCCTAAATTCAACAATCTAGAAGAAATGGATAAATTCCTAGAACAATACAACCTTCCTAGACTGAGGTCAGAAGAAGCAGAAAACCAAAACAGACCAATTAGTAGGGAAGAAATAGAAAAAAACTATTAAAAACCTCCCCAAAAATAAAATTCCAGGCCCAGACGGTTGTACTAGTGAATTCTATCAAACATTCAAAGAAGACTTGGTTCCTATACTACTCAAAGTCTTCCAAAAAACTGAAGAAGAAGCAATACTTCTAAACATATTTTATGAGGCCAACATAACCCTCATCTCGAAACCGGGCAAGGACAGCACAAAAAAAGAAAACTACAGACCAATATCTCTAATGAATACAGATGCTAAAATACTAAACAAAATACTAGCAAATAGAATACAACATATTAAAAAAATAATACATCATGATCAAGTGGGATTTATCCCAGAATCTCAAGGATGGTTCAACATACGTAAAACAGTTAACGTAATACACCATATCAACAAAACAAAGAACAAAAACCACATGATCTTATCAATAGATGCAGAAAAGCATTTGATAAAATACATCACAATCTTATGTTTAAGACTCTCAACAAAATGGGTATAGAAGGAAAATATCTCAACATGATAAAGGCCATATATGATAAACCATCAGCTAACATCATATTAAATGGCACAAAACTGAAGGCTTTCCCCCTTAAATAAGGAACAAGACAGGGTTGTCCACTCTCTCCACTTTTATTTAATGTGGTACTAGAGGTTCTAGCCAGAGCAATCAGACAAGACAAAGAAGTAAAAGGCATCCATATCAGAAAAGAAGAAGTAAAGGTATCACTTTTTGCAGATGACATGATCCTATACATCGAAAACCCCAAAGAATCTACAAAAAGACTACTATAAACAATAAGCCAATACCGTAAGGTAGCAGGATACAAAATTAACATACAAAAGTCCATAGCCTTTCTATATGCCAACAATGAAACATTTGAGAATGAACTCAAAAGAATAATCCCTTTCATGATTGCAACAAAAAAATAAAATAAAATACCTAGGAATAAACATAACAAAGAATGTAAAGGACATATATAATGAAAACTACAAACCATTGTTAAGAGAAATCGAAAAAGATATAATGAGATGGAAGAATATTTCTTGTTCTTGGATAGGAAGAATAAATATAATCAAGATGACCATATTACCCAAAGCAATATACAAATTTAATGCAATTCTTATCAAAATTCCAATGTCATTTTTTAAAGAAATGGAACAAAAAATCATCAGATTTATATGGAACTATAAAAAACTCCGAATAGCCAAGCAATCCTAAAGAAAAAGAATGAAGCTGGGAGCATTACAATACCTGACTTCAAACTATATTATAGAGCCACGACAATCAAAACAGCATGATATTGGCAGAAAAATAGACAGACCAATGGAACAGAATAGAAAGTCCAGAAATAAACCCACATATATATATGGTCAAATAATTTTTTTTTATTTAATTTTTTTTTTCTTTTTGCATTTTTCTGAAGCTGGAAACAGGGAGAGACAGTCAGACAGACTCCCGCATGCACCTGACCGGGATCCACCCAGCAGCCACCATGGGGCGATGCTCTGCCCACTAGGGGGCGATGCTCTGCCCATCCTGGGCATCGCCATGTTGCGACCAGAGCCACTCTAGCGCCTGGGGCAGAGGCCACAGAGCCATCCCCAGCGCCCGGGCCATCTTTGCTCCAATGGAGCCTTGGCTGCGGGAGGGGAAGAGAGAGACAGAGAGGAAGGCGCAGCGGAGGTGTGGAGAAGCAAATGGGCGCTTCTCCTGTGTGCCCTGGCCGGGAATCAAACCCGGTCCTCCACACGCTAGGCCGACGCTCTACCACTGAGCCAACCAGCCAGGGCTGGTCAAATAATTTTTGATAAAGGGGCCAAAAACACACAATGGAGAAAAGAAAGCCTCTTCAACAAATGGTGCTGGGAAAACTGGAAAGCTACATGCAAAAGAATGAAACTTGACTACAGTTTGTCCCCTTGTACTAAAACTAATTCAAAATGGATTAAAGACCTAAATATAAGACCTGAAACAATAAAGTACATAGAAGAAGACATAGGTTCTAAACTTATGGACCTTGATTTTAAAGATCATTTTGACTCCAAAGGCAAGGGAAGTGAAGGCAAAAATAAATGAATGGGACTACATCAGACTAAGAAGTTTCTGCTCAGCAAGAGAAACTGACAACAAAATAAACAGACAGCCATCTAAATGTGAGATGATATTTTCAAACAACAGCTCAGATAAGGCCCTAATATCCAAAATGTACAAAGAACTCATAAAACTCAACAACAAACAAGCAAACAACCCAATAAAAAAATGAAAAGAGGACATGAACAGACACTTCTCCCAGGAAGAAATACAAATGGCCAACAGATATATGAAAAGATGCTCATCTTCTTTAGTTATTAGAGAAATGCAAATCAAAACTACAATGAGATACTACCTCACACCTGTTAGATTAGCTATTATCCACAAGACAGGTAATAGCAAATGTTAGAGAGGATGTGGAGAAAAAGGAACCCTCATTCACTGTTGGTGGGAATGTAAAGTAGTACAACCATTATGAAAGAAAGTATGGTGGTTCCTCAGAAAACTGAAAATAGAACTACCTTATGACCCAGCAATCCCTCTACTGGGTATATACCCCCAAAACTCAGAAACATTGATATGTAAAGACACATGCAGCCCCATGTTCATTGCAGCATTGTTCACAGTGGCCAAGACATGGAAACAACCAAAAAGTCCTTCAATAAAAGACTGGATAAAGAAGATGTGGCACATATACACTATGGAATACTACTCAGCCATAAGAAATGATGACATCGGATCATTTACAATAAAATGGTGGGATCTTGATAACATTATACAGAGTGAAATAAGTAAATCAGAAAAAACCAAGAACTGCATTATTCCATACAGTTATGTCCAGTAGGTGGGACATAAAAACGAGACTAAGAGACATTGACAAGAGTGTGATGGTTACGGGGTGGGGGGGACAGGGGAAGGGGGAGGGGGAGAGGCACAAAGAAAACTAGATAGAAGGTGACGGAGGACAATCTGACTTTGGGTGATGGGTATGCAACATAATTGATCAACAAGATAACCTGGACATGTTTTCTTTGAACATATGTACCCTGATTTATTGATGTCACCCTAGTAAAATTAATAAAAAAAAAATAATAATAATAATAAAGCAAAGATATAGAATATGGACATTCTTACTCAGGCTGGTGTGGTAGTATTAAGTGATGCAATCTTCTGGAGGATCATTGGCAATATTATGAAAAGTCTTAAATATCTCCTTCTACCTTGTATATTCATTTCTAGGAATTTATTATGTGGAAGTAATCAGAGGTTTGCAGAAATGTTTCTTTACAAGAATACTTATAATATAGATTTTTTTTTGTATTTTTCCAAAGTTGGAAATGGGAAGGCAGTCAGACAGACTCTCGCATGAGTCTGATCGGGATCTACCCAGCATGCTCACCAGGGGGTGATGCTCTGCCCATCTAGTGCCTGAGGCAGAGGCCACAGAGCCATCCTCAGCACCCGGGCAAACTTTGCTCCAGTGGAGCCTTGGTTGCAGGAGGGGAAGAGAGAGACAGAGAGGAAGGAGAGGGGGAGGGGTGGAGAAGCAGATGGGCGCTTCTCCTTTGTGCCCTGGCCGGGAATCAAACCCAGGACTCCCGCATGCCAGGCCAATGCTCTACCACTGAGCCAACCGGCCAGGGCCTATAATATAGATATTATAGCATTATTTTATAAAAAACAAAAGCAGAATACAATGTGGAAACAACCCAATTTTCAACAATAGAAATTCAGGTATGAAACTTTATAACACAATCAACAATTCAAATGATATAGATAGAGATGTTTAACTGAAACCTATGTATGTATTCTTATTGATCAATGTCACCTGATTAAATTTAATTTCTAAATTAAAAGGAAAGGAAAACTGGAGAAATCCAAAGAAGGTGTAAACACCAGTTTAGTTGTTTTTTTTAAATAAAAAGAAGAAAGTACGTGATACAAAAAATAATTGTCATTGGAAAATATTCATAATAAATTAAATTAAATTATCAGACTATTGATATATATGACATAGTAAACATTATCTATATGAATAACTTTTAACAGTGGTTAGGTAATTTTAATTTTTATATCAACCAAATATTCTATAAAGAACATGTGTCCCTTTTATGTGAGTGTTTAACCCTTAAGTTTTTAGAGTTATTTTTACCAAATATTAAAAACCAAAAGAATAAAGTTTATTGGGAAGTGTGTTAAGATTTGGGAGATCCTAAATATTGAAATACAGTGTTACCTTTAAATATTTAGTCAGGAGGAAAATATCAGAAGTTCTCTCTCCTTCTTTCTTGCACAGTTCCTAATGCTTTGGTTCCCTGCTTGGTCCCAAATCAGCTAATATTTTTCACAATGTCAGAAGTTTCCTCCAGATGCATTTTTGTCTTTCTTTTTATGCCTAGGTATTTTGTTTCTTTTAGATGTCAATTTGAACGTTATTTTTTTCTTAATTTCTCTTTCTGATAGTGTATTAGTATAAAGAAACGAAACCAATTTTTATATATTAACTTTGTGTCCTCTAACTTTACTCAATTTTTTATTAGCCCTTTTTTTTGGTTTGTTCATTTGTTTGTTTTGAAGTTCTTGGAGTTTTCTATATATACCATTGTATCATTTAAAATTGAGTCAGGTTTATTTCTTCCTTTTCAATTTCTATGCCTTTTATTTATTTTTATTGCCTAATTGCTCTGGTTAGAACAGCTCCCTGGAAAGAATACTTACCTGGTCTTGCTATTGCCTCTATCTTTTATATTATTAGTAAAATTGATAATGGTTAAGATTTACCATCTGACTATATAATTCATCAGGTTAATGTACTGGGTATTCTATGTATCCACGATTTACAGATGAAGAAATTAGAGCCAGAAAGTTAAGCAACCTGCAAAAGGTCTTACCACAAGTTAGTAGCAAGTCAAGGTTTGCACCATGAAATCTGACAAAAGAGCCTCTGTTCTCTGCTAATGTCGAATAAAAGTGGCAAGAGTTGGGTTTGTTCTCGATCTTGGAGGAAAAACATTCAGGTTTCAGCATTTCATCACTGAATATAATGTTAGTTCTGGGCTTGTCATTATGGCTTTCATTGTGTTCAAATATGCTTCCACTATACCCGCTTTGTTGAGTTTTATCATAAGTGGATATTGAATTTTGTCAAATACTTTTTCTGCATCTATTGAAATGATCATGTGATCTATTTATCCTTTATTTTGTGAATGTGCTGTATCTGCTGAACCATGCTTGCATCCCTCGAATAAATCCGACTTTATCCTCTCTTTTTTTTTTTACTTTAACCAAATGAAACTAATACATTCTCCTAGAAGTTTTTTAAATATTCAAATTCATAAAGAACAAAGTAAAAATTTCCTATAAATCTATTTTCAAGTTGTTTTGATGTTAGTGTTTTATATTTCTTTCCAAACATTTCTATAAATTTGCATAAAACTGACAGTAATTCATTTTTAAACAAGTATCTATTGACATCTATAATCTAAGTTGTACTCTGTCTGGGCACTGAGGAGACACTGGTAATATGTACATACTTAAAGACTTTCAATTTTAGTGGAATAACAAAAAAAATTTTTTAAACACGTAAAGTAATATTAAAAAGTTAAAAGTGCCAGGAACTAACAATACAGGGGAAAAAATGATAGAAAGATGTCATGAGTTAAGGTGGTCAGAGATGACTTCCAGGAGGAGGACATGTTACATGAGTAGACACATAAATGAGAGGAACAACAACCTTTAAGATGCAGAGCAAGCTTGACAGGCAGAGTGAAAAATGGATGCAAAGTCTACAAGGCAGAAGTAAAGTTTGCATGCAAGGAAAACAAAAGGGCTAATGCAGGATCATAGAGGACCAGCAGAGGAGTCCAGAGGGGGTGTTCAGAATCAAAGCAGTTGGCTTTTGTTCTAGTGTTCTGGATGTCATTGGAAGTATTTACTAGGGCAGTGGTGTGATCTGATTTGTATTTTTTTGAAGATTATTTTTGTTCCTGTGTGGAGATTAGACTGAGAAGAAAAGTACTGTATAAAAAAGGAAGAATGCCAATTTAAAGGCTCTTGTATAGTGCAAGCAAAATAAGATCACTTGAATAAGAAATGAAAATCATGAGAATGGACATAGATAAAAGTGCAATGGTTGCCAGGGGGAGAGGGATAAAAGGAGAGGGGAGGGGTTTGGGAAAAGTGTATAAATAGGGACAAATATAAGGTGATGGAGGATGATTTGACTTTGGGTGATGGATATACAACATAATCGACTGTCCAAATGATGTGGAGCTGTTTACTCAAAATCTATGTACTGTACTCTTGTTGACCAATTGCAGCCTATTAAATTTAATTTTCTAAAAAAAAGAAAGAAAATCATGAGAAATAATTATATTCTAAATATATTGTAAATGTAGACCCAGCAGAATCTGTTGAGAAAAAGAGATAAGTTAATTATAACTTCTACGCTAAGTTTAAAATATATAGAAGAAAAAGGACATTTGCGGTTTCACTTGACAGTTTCCAACATCCTTCCTGGACAGAGTGCTCACCTAGTCTTGCCTTTGCCTCTGTCTTTTAAAGTATTAGTAAAATAAGTACTGTTTGATATTTACCATTTGTGGTTAATCTGATGTTACTACCTAATTCTTCAGGATAGCACACTGGATATTATATTTATCAAGGTTTACAGATAACAAAATTAAGGAATATAACATTACGCAATCGAATAAATGTGTTACGACAGATCAATCATTGGTTAAAATTTGCACACATGGAATCTGACAACAGAGCTACAGAGTTCTTTGTTACTATACCACAATGACCATCTCTGTTCTCTGTAACTCTTGGTCTAAAATCTTCCTAGAGACACAGTTTAATGGATCACTGGCAGACCAATGATTTCTATTCCACCTTACTCATCTGGCAAGATCACTTAGTGCAGTGGTAGTCAACCTGGTCCCTACCACCCACTAATGGGTGTTTCAGTTCTCATGGTGGGCAGTAGCGGAGCAACCAAAGTATAAATAAAAGGATAGATTTAACTATAGTAAGTTATTTTATAAAGATTTATTCTGCTAAACTTAGTGAAAATCTGACATAAAGTACTTGGTAAGTAATTATTATTATATGCTTTAACTTGCTGTAACTCTGCTTTATAAATTTTATAAAGTAAAGTTACTTTTCTACTTTATAAATCACCATTACTGTGGATGGGTGGTTAGAAAATTTTACTACTAACAGAGATACAAAAGTGGGCGGTAGGTATGAAAAGGTTGACTACCCCTGGGTTAGAGCAAGGATTACACTCCTCATTCCTTCATCTGGAATGTGATAGGAGAAACCCATCATTGTCTGTGGTGGTAACAATTCTGATAATAGTATTTTTTAAAATTTTTTTATTAAGTATAATTTATTGTGGTAACATGGATTCAAATGTCACATTCAAAAAATTCCCTCAGCCACAGCCCCTTGTCCCCCATTACCCCTCTTTGCTCCCCTCCCCTTAACTCTCTCCCGCTTTCCCTTTAGGATTTGCTGTCCTGTTATCTGTATCTCTGTGTTATGTATATATAATGTCACTAATCCCTTCACCATCTCTGATCCCATCCCCTCATCCCCTTTCCTCTGACAGCTGTCTCTCTCTAGTCCCTGTGACCCCACCTCTGCCTCTGTTCCATTCCTCAGTTCACTTTGTTCATTAGGTTCCACATACAAGTGAGATCATATGATATTTTTCTTTCCCTGCCTGGATTATTTCACTTAGCACAATCATCTCCACGTCCGTCCATGTTGTTGCAAAAGGTAAGATTTCTTTCTTTTTCACAGCCACATAGTATTCCATTGTGTATATGTACCACAGCTTTTTAATCCACTCATCCACTGACGGACACTTGGGATATTTCCAGACCTTAGCTATTGTAAACAATGCTGTAATAACCATGACTGTGCATATCTTCTTTTAAATCAGTGACTTGGTATTCTTAGGATATATTCCTAAAAGTGGGATGGCTGGGTCAAAAGGCAGTTTCATTTTTAATTTTTTGAGGAAACTCCATACTGTTTTCCACAGTCGCTGTACCAGTCTGCATTCCCACCAGCAGGGCAGGAGGATTCCCTTGTCTCCACGTCCTCACCAGCACTTATTGTGTGTTGATTTGTTAATGAGTGTCATTTTGGCAGGTGTGAGGTGATATCTCATGGTGTTTTTAATTTGCATTTCATTGATGATTAGTGACATTGAACATTTTTTCATATGCCTACTGGCCCTCTGTATGTCCTCTTTGGAGAAGTGTCTATTCAGTTCTTTTGACCATTTTTAACTGCATTGCTTACCTTTCTGGTGTTGAGTTTTAGAAGTTCTTTGTAAGTTTTTATTAACCTCTTATCAGATGTATTGGTGAATATGTTCACCCATTCTGTGGGTTGTCTTTTTATTTTGTTAATGGTGTTTTTTGCTGTGCAAAGTCTTTTTAGTTTGATAAAGTCCCATTTGTTCATCCTGTCCTTTATTTCACTTGCCTGTGGAGATAAATCAGCAAAAATGTTGCTAAGCGAGATATCGGAGAGTTTAACTAACTGCCTATGTTTTCCTCCAAGATGATTATGGTTTAACAACTTACATTTTAATCTTTTATTCTTTTTGAGTTTATTTTTGTAAATGGTGTAAGTTAGTGGTCTAGTTTCATTTTTTTGCATGTACCTGTCCAATTTTCCCAACACCATTTATTAAAGAGACTTGTCTTTACTTCATTGTATGCTCTAACCTCTTTTGTCAAATATCAGTTGTCCATAAAGGTGTGGGTTTATCTCTGGGTTCTCTGTTCTGTTCCACTGATCTGTATGCCTGCTCTTGTGCCAGTACCACACTGTTATGATTACTATGGCCTTGTAGGATAACTTGACATCAGGAAGTGTGATACCTCCCACTTTATTCTTTATTTTCAAGATTGCTGAGGCTATTTGTGTTCTTTTTTTGGTTCCATATAGATTTTGGAATATTTTTTCTATGTCTTTTAAGTATGTCATTGGTATTTTAATAAGAATTGCATTGAATCTATAAATTGCTTTGGGTAATATGGACATTTTAAAGACATTTATTCTTCCTATTCATGAACACGATATATGCTTCCACGTTGTTGTATCTTCCTTGATTTTTATTTTCAATGTCTTATAATTTTCTGAATACAAGTCTTTTACCTTCTTGGTTAAATTTACTCCTAGTCACTTTATTTTTTTTTTTTTTGTGGCAATAGTAAAGGTGATTGTTTCCTTAATTTCTCTTTCAGACAGTTCATTGTTGGTGTATAAAAACCCCACTGATTTCTGAATATTAATTTTATATCCTGTCACCTTGATGAATTCATTTATCAGGTCTAGCAGTTTTTTGACTGAGACTTTAGGGTTTTCTATGTACAGTATCATGTCCTCATCAAATAATGATAGTTCTACTCTTTTTTTTCCAATTTGGATGCCTTTTATTTCTTCTTATTGACTGAATGTTGTAGCTAGGACTTTCAGAACTATGTTAAATAAGAGTGGTGAAAGGGGGCACCCATGCCTTGTTCTTGATCTTAAGGGGATTAATTTAGTTTTTTTCCACTCAGAATGATGTTGGCTGTTGGTTTCTCATAGATGGCCTTTATCATGTTGAGGTATGTTCCCTGTATTCCCACTTTGCTGAGAGTTTTGCTCATAAATGGGTACTGGATTTTATAAAATGCTTTTTTTGCATCTATTGATATAACTATGTAATTTTTATCCTTCCTTTTGTTTATGTGATGAACCACATTGATTAATTTGTGAATATTGTACCAGCCTTGCCTCCTCAGAATAAATCCCACTTGATCATCATGTATTGCTGGATCCAGTTTGCTAATATTTTGTTGATAATTTTAGCATCTAAGTTCATCAGGGATATTAGCTATAGTGTTTTTTTTTGTTTGTTTTTTGTTTTTTGTTTTTTTTTTGTAGTGTCTTTACCTGATTTTAGAATGAAGATAATGCTTGCCTCATAAAAGGAGCTGGGAAGTCTTCTCTCCTCTTGAATTTTTTGAAATAGCTTGAGAAGGATAGGTGTTAGTTCTTTTTGAATGTTTGGGAAAATTCACCTGTGAAAGCATCTAGTCCAGGACTTTTGTTTGCTGGAAGTTTTTTGATAACTGTTTCAATTTTATTTGTTGTAATTGGTCTGTTTAGGTTTTCTGATTCTTCAATGTTGAGTTTTGGAAGATTGAATGTTTCTAGGAATTTATCCCTTTCGCCTAGATTGTCCAACTTTCAGGCATATAGATCTTCATAGTATTTTCTTACAATCCTTTGTATTTCTGCAGTGTCAGCTGTTACCTATCCACTTTCATTTCTAGTTTTATTTATTTGAGTCCTCTCTCTTTTTTTCTTGATGAATCTGGTTAAAGCTTTGCCAATCCTTTTCAAAGAAACAGCTCTTGGTTTCATTGATCTTTTGTATTTTTTTAAGCCTCGATGTCATTTATTTCTGCTCTGATCTTTATTATTGCCTTCCTTCTACTTCCTCTGGGTTTTATTTGTTGTTGTTTTTTTCTAGTTTTTTTTTAGATGCAAGGTTAAGTTGTTTATTCGAGCTTTTTCTTACTTCTTAAAGTATGACTGTAATGCTATGAACTTCTTTCTCAGGACTGCTTTTGAAGTGTCCTGTAAGTTTTGAGTTGTTGTATATTTATTTTCATTTGTTTCAAGAAAATTTTTATTTCTTCCTTGCTCTCATTGTTAACCCATTCATTATTTAATTGCATGCTATTTAACCATCGAGTATTTATTTATTTATTTATTTATATATTTTTTTTGTATTTTTCTGAAGCTGGAAATGGGGAGAGACAGTCAGACAGACTCCCGCATGCGCCCGACCGGGATCCACCTGGCACGCCCAGCAGGGGCAACGCTCTGCCCACCAGGGGCGATGCTCTGCCCCTTCGGGGCCACTCTAGCGCCTGGGGCAGAGGCCAAGGAGCCATCCCCAGCACCCGGGCCATCGTTGCTCCAATGGAGCCTCGGCTGCGGGAGGGGAAGAGAGAGACAGAGAGGAAGGAGAGGGGGAGGGGTGGAGAAGCAGATGGGCACTTCTCCTGTGTGCCCTGATCAGGAATCGAACCTGGAACTTCTGCACGCCAGGCCGACGCTCTACCACTGAGCCATCCGGCCAGGGCCTAACCATCGAGTATTTAAATGTTTTTCAGTTTTTTTCTTGTAGCTGATTATTAGTTTCATGCCACTGTGATCAGAGAAGGTGCTTAATATGATTTCAGCCTTTTTAAATCTATTGAGACTTGTTTTATGTCCTAACATGTGGTCTATTTTATAGAATTTACAATGAGTACTTGAAATGAATGTATATTCTGCTGCTTTGAGGTGAAAGGTTCTGAAGATATTGATTAAATCCAGTTGTTCTAGTATGTCATTTAAGGCCTCTGTTTCTTTGTTAATTTTCTGTCTGGAGGACTATCCATTTATGTTAATGGGGTATTAAAATCCTCTACTATTATAGCGTTTCTGTAAACCCTTTATGTACATCAAAAACTGCTTTGTATATTTAGGTGCTCCTATATTACGTGCATAAGTATTTGCAATGGTTATATCCTCCTCTTGGATTGCTCCCTTTCTCATTATCTATTGACCGTCTTTGTCCCTTACTATAGCCTTTGTTTTAAAGTCTATTTTGTCAGATATAGTATGTATTACTACCCCAGCTTTTCTTTTCTTTTCCATTTGCATGAAATACTTTAACCATCCCTTCACTTTCAGTCTGAGTGTATTTTTTGTTCTGAGGTGTGTCTCTTGTAGATAGCAGTTGTATGAGTCCTGTTTTCTTATCCATGCAGCTACCGTGTGTCTTTTTTTAAATATTTTTTTAATTAATTGTGTTTACATAGATTCTAGGGTCACTGCGAATGCCTCCCCCTTCCCCCTATTTCCCTCAACATCTCCCTTTCCTCCCTCCCTAGAGTGCCCTCCCCCCTTCCCTTCAGATTTATCCCATCCTATAATCCCCATTCCTTCTGTCCTTTTTTACTCTGTTCTCTTTGATCTTTCCTCTGTCTCAATTCTGTTCCTTAGTTCTCATTATTCCTTGGACTCCTCAAATGAGTGAGGTCATATGATATTTTTCATTCTCTGCCTGGCTTATTTCACTCAACATAATAGTTTCCAGGTCCCTCCATATTGTTGCAAAAGGTAATCTTTCCTTCTTTTTCATGGCCCCATAGTATTCCATTATGTATATGTACCTCTGCTTTTTAATCCACTTGTCCACTGACGGACACTTGGGCTGTTTCCAGACTTCGCTATTGTGAACAATGCTGCCATAAACATGGGGGTGCGTTTTTTTGTTTCAGTCAGTGACATGGTGTACTTGGGATATATTCCCATAAGTGGGATGGCTGGGTCAAAGGGCAGTTCCATTTCTAATTTTTTGAGGAATCTCCATACTGTTTACCACAGTGGCTGCACCAGTCTGCATTCCCACCAGCAGTGTAGAAAGGTTCCCTTTTCTCCACATCCACACCAGCACCTATCGTGTGTTCTTTTGTCAATGAGTGCCATTCTGACTGGTGTGAGGTGATATCTCATTGAGATTTTAATTTGCATTTCATTGATGATTAGTGACATTGAACATTTTTTCATATGCCTACTGGCCATCTGTATGTCCTCTTTGGACAAGTGTCTATTTATTACTTGTGCCCATTTTTTTATTGGATTGTTTCTCTTCCTGGTGTTGAGTTTTACAAGTTCTTTATAAATTTTGGTTATTAACCCCTTATCAGATGTATTGTCGAATATGTTCTCCCATTGTGTGGTTTGTCTTTTTATTCTGTTTATATTGTCTTTAGCTGTGCAAAAGCTTTTTAGTTTAATATAGTCCCATTTGTTTATCCTGACTTTTATTTCATTTGCCTGTGGAGATAATTCAGCAAAGATATTGCTGTGATAGATGCCAGTGAGCTTACTGACTAAGTCTTCCTCTAGGATATTTATGGTTTCACGATTTACATTTAAGTCCTTTATCCATTTTGAATTTATTTTTGTGCATGGTGTAAGTTGGTGGTCTAGTTTCATTTTTTTGCAGGTAGCTGTCCAGTTTTTCTAACACCATTTGTTAAAGAGACTGTCTTTACTCCACTGTATGCTCTTACCTCTTTTGTCAAATATCAGTTGTCCATAGAACTGTGGGTTTATTTCTGGGTTCTCTGTTCTGTTCCATTGATCTATATGTCTGTTCTTATGCCAGTACCAAGCTTTATTAAGTACAATGGCCTTGTAGTATAACTTGATATCAGGAAGTGTGATACCTCCCACTTTATTCTTCATTTTCAAGATTGCTGAGGCTATACATGCTCTTTTTTGGTTCCATATAAATTTTTGAAATATGTGTTCTATATCTTTGAAGTATGTCATTGGTATTTTAATTGGTATTACATTCAATTTATAAATTGTTTGGTTAATATAGACATTTTAATTATGTTTATTCTTCCTAACCATGAGCACGGTATATGCCTACACTTGTTTGTGTCTTCCTTGATTTCTTTTATCAATGTTTTATAATTTTCTGAGTACAAATCTTTAGTCTCCTTAGTTAAATTTACTCCAACGTACTTCACTTTTTTTATTGCAATAGTGAAGGGCATTGTTTCCTTAATTTCTCTTTCTGACAGTTATTGTTCATGTATAAAAATGCCTCTGATTTTTGTGCATTAATTTTATATCCTGCCACCTTGCTGAATTCGTTTATTAGGTCCAGTAGTTTTTTGACTAAGACTTTAGGGTTTTCTATATACAGTACTATATCATCTGCAATTAATGATAGTTTTACTTCTTCTTTTTCAATTTGGATACTTTTTATTTCTTCTTCTTCTCTGATTGCTGTAGCTAGGACTTCCAGTACTAAGTTAAATAAGAGTGGTGAAAGGGGGCACCCCTACCTAGTTTCTGATTTTAGAGGAATTGCTTTTAATTTTTTTCCATTAATTATAATGTTGACTATGGGTTTGTCATAGATGGCCTTTATCATGTTGATGTATGTTTCCTATATTCCGACTTTGCTAAGAGTTTTGATCATGAATGGGTGCTGGATTTTATCAAATGCTTTTTCTGCATCTATTAAAAATATCAGGTGTTTTTTCTTCTTCCTTTTGTCTATGTGGTGAATCACATTAATTGATTTACAAATGCTGTACCATCCTTGCCTCCCCAGAATAAATCCCACTTGATCATGATGTATGATTTTATTCTTGTATTGCTGGATCCAGTTTGCTAATATTTTGTTGAGGATTTTAGCATCTAAATTCATCAGGGATATTGGCCTATAATTTTCTTTCTTTATGTTGTCTTTGCCTGGTTTTGAAATCAGAATTATGCTTGTCTCATAAAAGGAACTTGGAAGTGTTCCTTCCTCCTGAATTTTTTGAAATAGCTTGAGAAGGATAGGAGTTAGATCTTCTTTAAATGTTTGGTAGAATTCACCAGTGAAGCCATTGGGCCCAGGAATTTTGTTTTTGGGGAGTTTTTTGATAACTGTTTTGATCTTATTTGTTGTAATCGGTCTGCTTAGGTTTTCTGATTCTTCCAGATTGATTTTTGGAAGATGATATGTTTCAAGGAATTTGTCCATTTTACCTAGGTTGCTTAATTTTTTGGCATACACTTTTTCATAATTTTTTCTTACACTATTTTGTATTTCTATTGTGTCAGTTTTTATTTCTTCACTCTCATTTCTAATTTTATTTATTTGAATCCTCTCTCTTTTTTTCTTAGTGAGTCTTGTTAAAGGTTCATTGATCTTGTTTACCCTTTCAAAGAATCAGCTCTTGGTTTCATTAATCCTCTATATTGTTTCTTTAGCTTCTATGTAATTTATTTCCACTCTGATTCTTATTATTTCCTTCCTTCTACTACCTCTGGGCCTTACTTGCTGTTCTTTTTCTATTTCTTTTAGATGAAAGGTTAGGTTGCTTATTTGAGCTTTTTCAAGCTTCTTAAGGAATGCCTGTAGTGCTATGAACTTCCCTCTCAGGACTGCTTTTGCTGTGTCCCATAAATTTTGAGTTGTTGTTTGCTCATTATCATTTGTTTCTAGGAATTAGTTTATTTTTTCTTTGATTTCATTGTTAGCCCGTTCGTTATTTAATAACATGCTATTTATTTTTCATGTGTTTGAGTATTTTTGAGCTTTTCTGTTGTGGTTGATTTCTAGTTTCATGTCATTGTGATCAGAGAAAATGCTTGATATTATTTCTATTTTTTAAATTTGTTGAGACTGCTTTTGTGTCCTAACATGTGGTCTATCTTAGAGAATGTACCATGAGCACTTGAAAAGAATGTATATTCTGCTGCCTTAAGGTGAAAGGTTCTAAAGATATCTATTAAATCAATTTGATCTAGTGTGTCTTTAAGTCTGCTGTTTCTTTGTTAATTTTCTTTCCTGACGATCTATCTAGTGATGTTAGTGGGGTATTGAAATCTCCTACTATTAGAGTATTTCTGTTGATCTCACCCTTTATATCCATCAAAGTCTGCTTTATATATATAGGTGCTCCTATATTAGGTGGGTAGATATTTATGATGGTTATATCTTCCTGTTGGATTGCTCCCTTTATCATTATGTAGTGGCGTTCTTTATCTCTTACTATAGTCTTTGCTTTAAAGTCCATTTTGTCTGATATAAGTATTGCTACCCCAGATTTTATTCCATTTCCATTTGAATGAAATATTTTTTTCCATCCTTTTACCTTCAGTTTATGTGCATCTTTTGTTTTAAGGTGTGTCTCTTTTAGACAGCATATGTGTGGGTCCTGTTGTCTTGACCACACAGCTACCCTATTTCTCTTGATTGGATCATTTAATCCATTTACATTTAAGGTTATTATTGATATGTAGTTGTTTATTGCCATTTTATTCTTTAAAGCTGTATTCCTTTTTTGGTATATTCTTTTCCCACTTTGATCTGTTTACAATAGGCTGCTTAACATTTCCTGCAGCATTGGTTTCATTGTAATGAATTTTTTGAGTTTGTTTGTTTTTTTTGTCTGGAAAGCTTTTAATTTCTCCTTCAATTTTAAATGATAGCCTTGCTGGATGAAGTAGTCTTGGTTATAGGCTCTTGTTCTGCATTGCTTTGAATATTTCTTGCCATTCCTTTCTGGCCTCAAGTGTTTTTGTTGAGAAGTTGGATGTCGTCTTTATGGGGGCTCCTTTGTGGGTGATAGCCTTCTTTTCTCTAGCAGCTTTTAATATTTTCTCTATCACTTAGCTTTGGTATTTTAATTTTGATGTGTCTTGGTGTACGTCTTTTTGGGTTTCTCTTTAATAGAGTTCTCTGTGCTTTTTGAACTTGTGAGACCCTTCCTTGCATCAATTTCAGAAAGGTTTCAGCTATGATTTGATTGAATAAAGTTTCTATCCCTGTTCTTTCTCTTCTTCTTCAGGAACCCCTATGATGTGGATGTTATTTCTCTTCATGTTGTCACAGAGCTTTCTCAGAGTTTTCTCAGAGTTTTTTAGTCTTCTTTTTTCTGTTCTGCTTTCATGCCTTTGTTTATCTTGTCCTCCAACTCACTGATTTGATCCTCAGCTTTATCCATCCTGCTTTTAATTCCTTCCATTGTGGTCTTCATTTATGATATTCTATTTGTCACCTCTGACAGATACTTTTTTAATATTTCAATGTCCTTTTTATACTTGCTATCTCTTTATTAAGGTGTTTGTAATGACCATACATTGTTGTTCTAAGATCCCTAAGCATCTTAACAATCATTATTCTAAACTCTGCATCCAGCAGTTTGGTTATTTCCATATCGCTCAGTTCCTTTTCTGGAGATTTCTCTTGTGGTTTCATTTAGATTGCACTTCTCTGACTTCTCATTATGTCTGTGTGTTTGGGTGTGTTGTTTGTAGGGCTGGTTGAGTCTTAGTTTGGTGTTGTCTGCCTCCAATTTCCAGTTGTGTTACTCTTAGGTCTTCTTGGGTTGGCATCAGCTGTTATTTGTAATCCACTTTTAGATTTAGGCTGCTTTGAAGTCTTGATTTGTTTGTTTTCTTAACAGATGATAGTCTTGTTTACTGATCTCAGCAGGGGGGTTATTTGAAACTATCCAGGAATGCAGTGGGTGTAACCTGAAACTCTGAAGGCCTTATCTGCCAGTTACTCTCTCTGAGGGCAGGGTTTTTTCTCTGCTTCAGTAGGGGGAGGTGTATCTCAGATCTTCATGGAGACCTGAGTTACTGCCCTTCCTCCCCACTTCTTGTTTTTAACTGTGTCTTGTTGTGCTGATTGGAGCTGGAGAGATATCTGGAGATGTATGATCTGGAAGCACTTAAGCCTTGTGTTATATTGAAGGATCAACCCCTCCCCCAGCTATGGCTGCCTCCAGCACTGGATGAGCCAGCTTCTAAGGTCCTCCCATGCATTCTTCTGCCAGTCACTGTCTGTCTCTCTTTCTCCCCTTTCCTTTTGGAAGATAAGCCAGCCGTTTCAACACACCTCATTCCCAGATCACCAGGCAAGTGGCTGTGAGTAATATTTTCTGCTCTTTTTCTTGGAATGAGAGCCCTTCTGGGCTCTCAGCCTCACACCCCCTTTGTTCCTGTAAGCAGGGGAGACTCACCGCTCCTTGGTGCTTCCTACCAGGCTCAGTGTGGCTTCTTCTTTGCTCCTTTGTTTTTGCAAACTAATCTTGTAGTCCAGAGTTGGTTTTTCATGCTGATTGTTACTAAATTAATTTGTAATCCAGTTTGGTGGTGTGATCTAGGAGTCTGTGCATCTGCCTACTCTCTACCATCTTCAGGTCTTTCTTGGCAAGGTTATTTTCTTGAGTTCTCTCCAGAAAAAACAATGATTTTCCAATTTTCTCTTCTCTTTCTTCTCATCACCCCTCACCAGACATTATAAAATTAATAACTGCCTTTCTTTTATATGTAACCACAGAGTTAAAAAAAATGATAGATACCTGAATTCCAAACTGCCCTCTGGATGTTCCACTTGTCTATCAGTACCCTATGTCTTTTAATTGGAGCTTTAATCTATTTACATTTAAGGTTATTATTGATAAATATTATGATGAGGATTTCTTTTCCCTTCATGTCATCACAGAATTCTCTTAGAGTTTACTCAGTCTTTTCATGCCTATTTTTGTTTCGCTGCTCTGCTTTTGTGCTTTCATTTTTCTTGTCCTCTAATTCACTGAGTTGATCCTCTGCATCATCCTGCCTGCTGTTGATTTCTTCTAATACAGTCTTTTTTTTTTCAAAAAAATTTTATTTATTTATTTATTTATTTATTTATTTATTTATTTATTTATTTTAGAGAGGAGAGAGAGAGGGAGAGAGAGAGACAGAGAGAGAGAAGGGGGAGGAACTGGAAGCATCAACTCCCATATGTACCTTGACCAGGCAAGCCCAGGATTTCGAACCGGCGACCTCAGCATTTCCAAGTCGACGCTTTATCCACTGCGCCACCACAGGTCTAATACAGTCTTTATTTCTGATATTGTATTTGTCATTTCTGACTGGTTCTTGTTTATGATTTCAATGTCCTTTTTTGATACTTACTATCTCTTTATTTAAGTACTCATTATGTCCATCTATTGTTGCTCTAAAATTCTTGAGCATCCTAAAAATCATTCTTTTAAACTCTGCATCTGGTAATTTGGTTACTTCCATGTCATTCTGTTCTTTTTCTGGGGATTTCTCTTGTTGATTCATTTGGGTCGCATATCTCTGTCTTTCTATTTTGTCTGTGCATTAGGTAATGCTGTCTGACTTTGAACAAAGCTGCTATTTTCTCTTTCATGTATGGGGTCAATCCTCCAATTAGCTGTGAGAATCAACCCTGACCACAGTGTATAAGCTGCTGCATGGGTGCTAACCACAAAAAGCAAAATTTGAAAAAGTGACATTAGAGAAATGATGCCTTGAGGAGTGCTCTTGATACCTCTTCTTGAAACTTCAACAAATTCAACAACTAGAGACCAAAAAACAATCTCAGGAGCATCTGAAATACATATACAAAAGTACGATTGGGTGAAAAGGTGGCTGAATATATAACCTACTCTGAAGAAAATAAGATGGAGAAAGGAGTATTCCACTTTCCTCACTGACCTGAGCAAGGGCTGCTTTCACTTGGAATTGAGAGAAAGCAAGGGCTGGAGGTATGGAAAAAGCTGGGCTAGGGCAGAGACGTTCAAGCCGAGGAGAGAGTGTGCCCATGGCTCAGCCCACACAGAGGTAACACCAGCAGCAGACCCCGACAGAGGTGGGCAAGCAGTTGCCTTGTTTACTCCCCTATCCCGGTCAGCAAGCACGGGCAGTCTGCAAGTGGATCCACCTGGCACTTCAGACGTGGGTGCCCGCATTCCTGGTTGGAGGGGCTGGGTCAGAGACTGTCAGTTGTGGCCCTCTGTGGGGGCTGAGACCAGTGTTTCTGAATAATCCTGGCTTCCAAACAACAGCACTTGGGAAGTGCATGAAAGCCAGCTTTCCTACACACGGACCTGTCTGGGTGCGGCACCTCCACCAGCCATACAGGCTGACAAAGCACAGTTTTGGGGAAGAGAACTGCAGGAGTGGTGGAGGGAATGTGCACAGGTAGCTTGCAGATAGCCTCTGGAGAGCAGACCTACAGAGTGCTGAGGCATACTAGACATGCCCGGAGGCTCATAGAAAGACACCTGAAAGGCAATCTGCTCCCAGCCCTGCATGATTACACTGGCGGCTCTGGCTGGCAAAGTCTTACCCAGAACTCTGCATTGAGTGGAGATAGAGGTGAGATTTGGCAGCTCTAAGAGCCTCTTGCTCTCCAAGCAGTGGCTGGGGCAACTTCACAGCTGGGTCCCAGGCTGCTGGTTCAGGCAGGAGAGATTTGGGGAGAGGCTCCAGGAAAATGGACTCTCCCATTGTTGGAGCCTGCAAACACTAACAAGCCCCGCCTACCAATGGGACCGAGGCCTAGTTTATATCATCACCATAGCGACACAACAGCAAATCTATGCCTAAGAGTGCCAAAAGGGCAGAACCTGGGTTACAGCACCACTGGCCAAAAATAGAAAAAAGAAAAAGGAAAAAGATAGCTTCTCAAAAGCAGAAAAAATCCAGTCTTTATAACTTTTTCCATTTATTTTCTTTTATTTAAAAATTTTTTTTCCTTCCACCTTGGTCATTTTATCCTCTTTCTGTTTTATTCTTTTCTTTTCATTTTGAATGTTATTACCCATAGGTGTTACATTTTTTATTCTTTTTTTTTCTATGAGGGTTACATTCCAAAACACTTAACTCAACTTTTTTTCTCTCTCTCTCTTTTTGTTTCTTCTTTTCTCTCTTACTTTTTCTCTCATTTGAATCTTACCCACAAACAAATTGCTTTATTTTTGGATTAAAATTTTTTCTTTGGGGCATTTTGTGTGCTTTTTACTTTGCTTTTTATCTCAAACATTTCCCCAATTCCAGTTCTCCATTCTATAGTTTTTGTGCCACTTAATACAATAAAATTTTTATTTTTTATTGTATTTTTTTCTCTTTTTTTTTCTTTTCTCTTACACTATTTCTTTCATTCAACCATAATTTACAAATTATTTTATTCTTGATCCAAATTTTTTCCTTGTTGCATTTTGTAAGTTCTTGCCTCATTTTTTGCCTCTTTGTCACTTCCTCCAACCCAGGCCTTCCATTCTATGTATTTTTGTTCCTCTTAGCACAATCGAATTTTCAGTTTTTCACTGCATTTTCTCAAAAAATTTTTTATAAACTCTTATTAGTGTTATTAACAATACTACTCTCAAATGCTATTAAAGAAAAAGGAATCGAATATCATGGATACAAAAGACAGTGATGTAGCTCAGATAGATGAGGGAAAATCTATAGAAAAAAATTTCAATAGCTTAGAAACCTTGGTGTTGAATGACAGAGATTTTAAAATTGAAGTCCTAAAAATATTCAGGGATATACAAGGAAGCACAGAAAGGCAATTTAGGAAGCTCAAAAAACAATTCAACAATTCAATGAACAGAAAGAATACTTCACCAAGGAAATTGAAATTATGAAAATAAATCAAACAGAGATGAAAGACTCAATTCATGAACTGAAAAATGAGGTAACAAGTTTAACCAATAGAACAGGCCAGATAAAGGAGATAATTAGTGATATAGAAGACAGGCAACTAGAGGAACTAAAGAGAGAAGAGAGAGATTCATGAATTTAAAAACATAAAATAGCCCTACAGGAATTGTCTGACTACATCAGAAAGAGCAACATAAAAATAATGGGTATATCAGAATGAGAAGAGAGAGAAAATGGAATGGAGAACATATTCAAGCAAATACTAGATGAGAACTTCCCAAGCCTCTGGAAAGAACTAAAGCCTCGAATTCAAGAAGCAAACAGAACACTGAGTTCTTAACCCTAACAAACCTACTCCAAAGCACATCATAATGAAATTGGCACAAACCAACGACAAAGAAAAATTTTCAAGGCAGCCTGGGAAAAGAATAATACACATATAAAGGAAGGCTCATTAGATTATCAACAGATTTCTCAGCAGAAACTCTACAAGCTAGAAGAAAGTGGACCCCAATATTTAAAGTTCTGAAAGAGAGAAACTTTCAGCCAAGAATACTATACCCATCAAAGCTATCCTTCAAATATAAAGGAGAAATAAAAACATTCACATATACAAAAAAGATGAGGGAATTTATCACGAGAAAACCCCCACTTCAGGAAATATAATACTAAAGGGGGTTTTCCAACCAGACACAAAGAACAAAACAAAACAAAACTACAAGTAAAAGCTTCATCAAGATCGCAATAAAAACAAGATTAATATGTGACAAAGAAAAAAAAAGAGAGGACAAAGATTAACAGTAGCAAAGGACAATGGAGTGCAGAAGCACTCATGAGATAATGTACTACAGTGAACACGGTATGTACTCTTTTCATTACTTAATGGTAACCATCCCTGAAAAAACCAACACTGAAGTACATGGCTTGAAAAAAAAGTAACAGAGAAAGGAAGTATGAATTATAACCAAACAAAAACAAATGATAGAAAAATAAAAGAGAAGAACCAAACAAGATACAAAACTATAAGAAAGCAATATATAAAATGGTAATAGGAAACCCTCAAATGTCAATAATTACACTAAACATAAAGGGATTGAACTCACCAATAAAAAGACACAAAGTAGCAGAATGGATTAAGAAAAAAAATTCAACTATATGCTACCTACAAGAAACACATCTAAGCTACAAGGATAAAAACAAATTTAAAGTGACAGGTTGGAAAACAATACTCCAAGCAAATAACATCCAAAAAAAAGCAGGTGTAGCAATACTCATATTTAACAATGCTGACTACAAGACAGCAAAAGTAGTCAGGGACAAAAATGGTCATTTCATAATGATAAAGAAGACATTGAATCAAGAAGACATAACACTTCTTAAAATATATGTACCAAACCAAGGAGCATCAAAATATATAAGACAACTACTGACTGACCTAAAAAAAAAAAAACTGACAGAAATACAATCATACTTGGAGACCTCAATACACCCCTGACAGCTCTAGATTGTTCATCCAAACAGAAAATCAATAAAGAAATATTGGCCTTAAATGAAACACTAGAACAATTGGATATGATGGACATCTGCAGGATATTTCATCCCAAAGTGCCAGAGTATACATTTTTCTCTACTGTACATGGAACATTCTCAAGAATCGACCATATGTTAAGCCACAAAAATAACATCAACAAATTCAGAAAGATTGAAATTATACCAAGCATATTTTCTGATCATAAAGCCTTGAAACTAGAATTCAACAGCAAAAAACGTAAACAAACCCACAAAAATGTGTGAACTAAACAACATACTTTTAAAAAATGAGTGAGTCAAAGAAGAAATAAGTGCAGAGATCAAAAGATACATACAGGCAAATGAAAATAACAATACAACATATCAGAATCTCTGGGATGCAACAACAACAATAATAAGAGGGAAGTTCATATCACTACAGGCCTATACGAATAAACAAGAGAGAGCCCAAGTAAATTACTTAACTTTACACCTTAAGGAACTAGAAAAAGAAGAACAAAGACAACCCAAAACCAGCCAAAGAAAGGAGATAATAAAAATCAGAGCAGAAATAAATGAAATAGAAAACAGAAAAACTATAGAAAAAATTAATAGAACAAGGAGCTGGTTCTTTGAAAAGATCAACAAAATTGACAAACCCTTGGCAAGACTTTACCAAGGAAAAAAGAGAAAGGACTCATATAAACAAAATCCAAAATGAAAGAGGAGAAATCACCACAGATATCATAGATGTACAAAGAATTATTGTAGAATACTACGAAAAACTATATGCCACTAAATTCAACAATCTAAAAGAAATGGATAAATTTTTAGAATACAACCTTCCTAGACTGAGTCATGAAGAAGCAAAAAGCCTAAACAGACCCATAAGCAGGAAGGAAATAGAAACAACTATTAAAAACCTCCCCACAAATAAAGTCCAGGGCCAGACGGTTATACTAGTGAATTCTATCAAACATTCAAAGAAGACTTGGTTCCTATACTACTCAAAGTCTTCCAAAAAACTGAAGAAGAAGCAATACTTCCAAACATATTTTATGAGGCCAACATAACCCTCATACCAAAACCTGTCAAGGACAACACAAAAAAAGAAAACTACAGACCAATATCTCTAATAAATACAGATGCTAAAATACTATACAAAATACTAGCTAATTAAATACAACAACACATTAAAAAAATAATTCATCATGATCAAGTCGAATTCATCCCAGAATCACAAGGATGGTTCAACATATGTAAAACGGTTAACGTAATACACCATATCGACAAAACAAAGAACAAAAACCATATGATCCTATCAATAGATGCAGAAAAGTCATTCAATAAAATACAACATCATTTTATGTTTAAAACACTTAACAAAATGAGTATAGAAGAAAAATATCTCAACATAATAAAGGCCATCTATGGTAATTTATCAGCTAACATCATATTAAATGGCATATAACTGAGGACTTTTCTCCTAAAATCAGGAACAAGACAAGGTTGTCCACTCTCTCCACTCTTATTCAACGTAGTGCTAGAAGTTCTAGCCAGAGCAATCAGACAATAGAAAGAAATAAAATGCATTCATACTGGGAAAAGAAGTAAAGGTTTCACTTTTTGCAGACGATGTGATCGTGTATCGAAAACCGCAAAGACTACTAGAAACAATAAACCAATACAGTAAGGTCGCAGGATACAAAATTAATATACAAAAGTCCATAGCCTTCCTATATGCCAACAATGAAACATCAGAAAACAAGCTCAAAAGAACAATCCCCTTTATGGTTGCAACAAAAAAATAAAATACTTAGGAATAAATATAACAAAGAATGTAAAGGACTTATATAATGAAAACTACAAAGCATTGTTAAGGGAAATCATAAAAGATATAATGAAATGGAAAAATATTCCTTGTTCTTGAATAGGAAGAATAAATATAGTCAAAATGACTATATTGCCCAAAGCAATATACAAATTTAATGCAATTCCCATCAAATTTCCAATGTTATTTTTTAAAGAAATGGAACAAAAATCATCAGGTTTATATGGAACTATAAAAAACCCCAAATAGCCAAAGCAATCCTAAGGAAAAAGAACGAAGCTAGGGGATTACAATACCTGACTTCAAACTATATTATAGAGCCACGACAATCAAAACAGCATGGTATTGGCAGAAAAATAGACACTCAGACCAGTGGAACAGAATAGAAAGTCCAGAAATAAAACCACATGTATTTGGTCAAATAATTTTTGATAAAGGGGCCAATAACACACAGTGGAGAAAAGAAAGCCTCTTCAACAAATGGTGCTGGGAAAACTGAAAAACCACATGCAAAAGAATGAAACTCAACCACAGTTTGTCCCCTTGTACTAAAATGAATTCAAAATGGATTAAAGACCTAAATATAAGACCTGAAACAATAAATTACATAGAAGAAAACATAGGTACTAAACTCATGGGCCTTGGTTACAAAGAGCACTTTATGAATTTGACTCCAAAAGCAAGGGAAGTGAAGGCAAAGATAAATGAATGAGACTACATCAGACTAAGAAGCTTTTGCACAGCAGAACAAAAAAAACTGACAACAAAACAGACAGCCAACCAAATGGGAGATGATATTTTCAAACAACAGCACAGATAAGGCCCTAATATCCAAAATGTACAAAGAACTCATAAAACTCCACAACAAACAAACAAACAATCCAATAAAAAAATGGGAAGAGAATATGAACAGACACTTCTCCCAGGAAGAAATACAAATGGCCAACAGATATATGAAAAGATGCTCATCTTCTTTAGTTATTAGAGAAATGCAAATCAAAACTACGATGAGATACCACCTCATACCTATTAGATTAGCTATTATCCACAAGACAGGTAATAGCAAATGTTGGAGAGGCTGTGGAGAAAAAGGAACCCTCATCCACTGTTGGTGGGAATGTAAAGTAGTACAACCATTATAAAAGAAAGTGTGGTGGTTCCTCAAAAAATTAAAAATAGAACTATCTTATGACCCAGCAATCCCTCTACTGGGAATATACCCCCATAACTCAAAAACACTGGTACGTAAAGACACATGCAGCCCATGTTCATTGCAGCAGTGTTCACAGTGGCCAAGACATGGAAACAACCAAAAAGCCCTTCAATAGATGACTGGATAAAGAAGATGTGGTACATATACACTATGGAATACTACTCAGCCATAAGAAATGATGACATTGGATCATTTACAACTATGTGGATGGACCTTGATAACGTTATACTGAGTGAAATAAGTAAATCAGAAAAAACTAAGAACTATATGATTCCATACATAGATGGGACATAAAAATGAGACTCAGGGACTGGACAAGAGTGTGGTGGTTACCGGGGGTGGGGGAGAGGAGGGGCACAAAGGAAACCAGATAGAAGGTGAAGGAGGACTATATGACCTTGGGTAATGGGCATGAAACATAATCAAATGTCTAAATAACCTGCAGATGTTTCCTCTGAACCTATGAACCCTGACTGATTAATGTCACCCCATTAAAATTAATTTAAAAAATAAAATAAAAATACCCCCCTCCAAAAAGCAAAATTTGTCTAAGCAGAGTCTAGTGCCTATCAATGTCTCCCTTTGGTTGTGCCACTTGTAGAACTAATTGGATCTTGCTCTAATTTTATCTGAATCTGATTACTGACTGTTTTAGTTCTGGGACATCTTAGGATGGACTCTGGTGCAGGTCCATGTCAGACGCTCCCTGTGACTGGCCCTGGGCAACCTGCTTGGAGCTACAAAGTGATCCACAATTTGTAGCTGCCTCTGCTCAGCCTGGGTATGTGTAGGAAGAGCCTAACTGCACACCGTGACTGGCCTATACCAACACTGAGCCCAAGTGCAGGTCATCAAAAGGTCTAAGGCACCCAAAAATCTGTCTCTTTCTGCTTCTGCCTATGGGCTATGTGTTATGCTTAGTCAATGAAAAAGCCTCCGACAGTAGTCAAGTTGCATGAAGTAGGTTCTCAGTGAGTCACCTAGTAATATCAAATGATGTTCATCAGATTGATATAGGTTCAAACTCAGATCTAAGGCCACTCAACATGTCTCTTCACACACCAAGGCTAGCTGCCAAATGCTGAATGCCAGAAGACCTTTGTGGTGGGTGGAGTTTCATGGGGTCATCAGGGTGAGCTCAGCAGAATTTATCAAGATCAAACAGACCAAAACTTGCTGTGTGTAGTGAGGTCTCAGCATGCAAGGAAAAAATGTCTCCATCTTAAAGCTTCATGGCTCAGTTTGTCCTAGATTCTGCCCTGATCTTGTGGAAAGCCCAAACTCTTCAGGACAGAGCCACCAGGAGTTGGGAGTATGGAGTTAGTGGATCTTCCATGGGGGCAGAAGGCAGGCAACTCTCACAGGAAGGTGGGGTTAATGGCCCCCACCCAAGAGCCACAGAACTCAGTCACTGACACTCCTGGGTCTCTGCACCCTTGGCCCAGGCAGCTGACTGCTCCATAGGGTGTGAACTTCACAGGGCAAGTGACAAGGAGTTCAGAGGTCAGAGTTATTTCATTCTCCCACAATAATGTCCTATAAAGGAGTGTGCTCCACCCAAGAAAGATGGCATCCTTGCTGTGGGCGCAGGGCTCTGCACATGGACCCTGGTTGTTATCTCTTCAGTTCTTTCACCAGAGCCACAAAACCCGATCTCTCCTCAAAGGACTCTTGCCTGTTCTGACCTTCCTCCACCAGAGCCCAGGGTGAGTGACTTGAAATGAGATTTTGTTCACTGACCCTTTAAGAGTGTGCCTGGGTATCTAGGAAATTCCGATTTCTCCCTGGCAGTCAGAATCTTTGCTGATTTCCACAGCCAGGTGTTATGTGGACACCTATCCCCAGTTCTGGTGCTCTGGGAGGGGGAGCCCAGCATGGGATTGAGACACTACTTCTTAAGGGGAACCGTTGAAGTGAGAGATCCCTCCAGAGTCTCGGCCACCACACATGGCTGCAGGGTCAACCTTATTTATATCTCCACCCTTCCTGTCAGTCTTGATGTGGCATCTTCTGTAAATCATTGGTTATAGACTTCTGTTTAGCTAGTCTTTGGTTGTTTTTTCAGGTTGACTACTCTATATTTTTGTTGTAATTCCAGTTTGGTCTTGTGAAAAGTGAGCGTAACTTTCATCTACTCTGTCATCTTAAATAATGTATTAAGACAGTCAAATAAAAAATGGTTGACATTAAAATCTCACTCACTTAAATCTTATTATTACTTGAGTATATATGGGGTATAATTTGTACAGTATTTTCTATTAGGATATCTGAACATTTGGTTATTTATTATCTACAGTAATGGTATTCTTTCTATGCCACTAAACAATTGCAAATTTGAAATAAAAATAATGCAGTAATACTTCTGTTTTGCTCCCAAAAGTTAAAATTAGAGACTCAACATCTATAACATCTAAGTACCAGGTATGCATTCCACTATTCTTACATAGAAAATGTGGATGAAAATACAAACAATTGTGATGATTACATAAAAGAATACATATAAACTTCTTTTGCATAATGCTAAACAATAAAGTTATCTATTATTGTAATCATTACTATGATAACAAGTACCTGCAGGAACAGTCCACCCTAAAAAAGAGTGGTGTTAGGAAGTAAGGCTAGACTGGGTGTGGAATCTGGAATCTCTGCACCTTGTTAACAATAAAGCAGAGTTGGAAAATGCTAGCTTTCCTCAGCAAGCTGTGGATACTTGTGAAGAAAACCCACACCAATGTGTTTATCGCCTGGAGCCAGAATGGTCAAAGTTTTCTGGTTTGGGATGAACAAAGATTTGTAAAAAAAGTTCTTCCCAAATACTTTAAGCACAATAACATGGCAAGCTTTGTGAGGCAACTGAATATGTATGGTCTCCAAAAGTGGTACATACTGACTCTGAAATTGTAAAGCAAGAACAAGATGGTCCTGTTGAATTTCAGCATCCTTACTTCAAACAAGGCTAGGATGACTTGTTGAAGAATATTGAAAGGAAGATCTCATCTTCAAAACCAGAAGAAAATAAAATTTGCCAGGAAGATTTAACAAAAATTATAAGTCATACTCAGAAGGTTCAAATAAAACAAGAAACTAATGAGTACAAGCTTTCTGAATTACAAAGTAAAATATGAGTCCTTTTGGAAGGAGGTGTCAGAATGACAAGCAAAACATGCACAACAGCGAGTTATTCAGAAGATTGTCCAGTTCATTGTTACATTGGTTCAGAATAACCAATTTGTGAGTTTAATATGTAAAAGCCTCTAATGGAGCCCAAAAGAAGAATCTGTTTCAGCATATAGTAAAAAAAAACAGTTGAGCCCTGGCCGGTTTGCTCAGTGGTAGAATGTCGGCCTGGTGTGCGGGAGTCCCAGGTTCGATTCCCGGCCAGGGCACACAGGAGAAGCACCCATTTACTTCTCCACCCCTCCCCCTCTCCTTCCTTTCTGTCTCTCTCTTCCCCTCCCACAGCCAAAGCTCCATTGGAGCAAAGTTTCCCTGGGTGCTGGGGATGGCTCTGTGGCCTCTGCCTCAGGCACTAGAATGGCTCTGGTTGTGGCAGAGCGACGCCCCAAGATGGGCACCCCCTGGTGGGCATGCCGGGTGAATCCCGGTCGGGCACATGCGGGAGTCTGTCTGACTGCCTCCCTGTTTCTAGCTTCAGAAAAATACAAAACAAACAAACAAACAAACAAACAAACAAAAAACCAGTTGATAATCACCATCACAAAGTTCCACACAGTAGGACTGAGGGTTTAAAACCAAAGGAGCAGATTTCAGATGACATTATTATTTATGACATTACCGATGATAATGCAGATGAAAATATTCTAGTTATTTCCAGAAACTAATGAGAATATTTTATCTGATTCCTCCAACTATAGCCAGTACCCTGATAGTGTCATTGTTGAAGATGACAATGAAGATGAGTGCACCTGTCATTCAAGGTGGAGATCGGAATGAACCAGCCAGAGAATCCCTAAATTCAGACAGTGATGGCACCAACCCTGTCATGTCTAGTGCCTTCTTGCTAAATGGCTCATCCAGTATGAACACAGAAGATCCTGTAACCATGATGGATTTCATTTTAAATGACAACATCAATCTTTTGGAAAAGAATGAGCTGTCAGGTTCTCTTGACAGTAATGATGGGAGTTTAGAGGGATTCTGAGCCATGTTGTCAGGAAGACAGTTTCGCATAGACCCAGATCTCCTGGTTGATTCCAAGAATAAAGGATTAGGAACCACCAAGAACAATGTAATTGTTCCTTTTTTCCAGTTTCAGAAGAGAGAAGAACATCTAAACCCAAAACAGATAAACAGCTTCTCTGGTACACTGCCTGTCCACTGCTTGCATTTTTTATTGGAACACTGTTTCTACTGCTGAACAGGGGATCCCAGCATCATCTGGAGTTATGTCCACTGTAGATAAGTCCATAGAAGTTAATGAGTTTCTGGATAGCAGGCTGCACCCAGAACCAAGTAGGCCTGTTCACCTGGAGCCATTGATCAAGGCTGACACTAATGAAACTGCACTGTCCTATTTGTGTGAACTTGCTCCTGCACCTCTGGATGGTGATATGTCACTTTCAGACAGCTAAGTTCCCAAGAAGTGGACCCTACATGTATATATTCATCAGAATGATGAACTATTTATTTTAAAGTATTATTTGGTACCTGTGGTTTTTGTTTTGTTTTTTGGTTAATTGCTTTGTTTTGTTTAATTGGATACTGTGGAATCAAAAGCACCTTTGCTTTTCTCACCAACCACATACCCTTGCAAAACTCTCAGATGTTACTCAGCTATGTAGGTACACACAATTTAATGCACATGATGTCATATTGTTAATTTGGAATCAGATGGTCATTCTTCTCCAATTGTAGTAAATTTGAATTATTTATATATGCCCATTAACCCCAGTTAAATTTTTGTTTTAGTTGTTTGATGCTGTCCATTTGCCTTGAGTGTAAATCACTGGAAAGAATGGTAAAGCTTTCTCTGTTCCGGCTACTTTTATTAAGTATTTTTCACTTGGCTTATTTCTAAAACTGGTAACATAAAGTGCCTGTATCTTGTAAAACAGGGGTCCCCAAACTTTTTACACAGGGGGCCAGTTCACTGTCCCTCAGACCGTTGGAGGGCCAGATTATAAAAAACTATGAACAAATCCCTATGCACACTGCACAGATCTTATTTTAAAGTAAAAAAACAAAACAGGAATAAATACAATATTTAAAATAAAGAACAAGTAAATTTAAATCAACAAACTGACCAGTATTTCAATGGGAACTATGCTCCTTTCACTGACCACCAATGAAAGAGGTGCCCCTTCCGGAAGTGCGGCGGAGGCTGGATAAATGGCCTCAGGGGGCCGCATGCGTCTTGTGGGCTGTAGTTTGGGGACCCTGTTGTAAAATTTCATTTGTACCTTGGTCCAGAGAAGTTCACTGATGTTCAACGGGAAAGGCAAAGTACACATGAGAGTTTGCTGTCTGATATGGTTCCAATTCTGTATACATAAAAGGGGATGGATGGGATCAGCCCATTTCACCTAGTTGGACTAGTTTTATATTTTTCTGAAGCTGGAAATGGGGAGAGACAGTCAGACAGACTCCCACATGAGCCCCACCGGGATCCACCCGGCACGCCCACCAGGGGCGACGCTCTGCCCACCAGGGGGCGATGCTCTGCCCCTCTGGGGCGTCGCTCTGCCGCGACCAGAGCCACTCTAGCGCCTGGGGCAGAGGCCAAGGAGCCATCCCCAGCGCCCGGGCCATCTTTGCTCCAATGGAGCCTTGGCTGCAGGAGGGGAAGAGAGAGACAGAGAGGAAGGAGGGGGGGTGAAGAAGCAAATGGGCGCCTCTCCTATGTGCCCTGGCCGGGAATCGAACCCGGGTCCCCCACACGCCAGGCCGATGCTCTACCACTGAGCCAACCGGCCAGGGCCAAGTTGGACTAGTTTTAAGTAGACGTTTTTGGGGGGTGGGTTTTTTTTTTTTGTTTTTTTTTTTGGTTAGGAGGGGTTTAACCATAATATTTAGTAAAATAAATATAATTTTAAAAAGAAATGAGGCTATATGATATAATGAGACAAATTAGTATTTCACTGTACAGGCACTTAAATAATTCTCCTGTCAAGATACATACCATTTCTTTCATACCAGGGTCCCTTTTATTTCTTTGTAGTCTTCCACTAAACCTGTCCACTGTAAATGATTGATCTATTTTCTGCCTCTATCAATACGACTTTTTTTAAAAAAAATAAGTGAGTTCATATGATCTTTTATATCTGACTTCTGTAACAAAGCATATTGCCTTAGAAGTTCACCCTGTTAATTATTCTATTCCTGAGTAGCAATATTTTAGTTACACTAGAATTTTTTGCATTAAAAACTAGATATTATTAGTGGTATACATACAGTCCATATATGTTTAGGTTTTCCCAAGCATTTATCAATTTTATTGTGAGGCATTCTTTTTTGCATATTAGATATTCCACCTGAAATAACTTTCCTACTAACTCACACTTTGCATAATTCCCTCTAGGGTGGTGTAGGAAAAATTAAGATTTTGTTTGCCTGAAAAGATTTTTATTTTACCTGCATTTATTAATGTTAATTTAGCTAGGTATATCACTAGAGATTGGCAATTAGGACAGAGACACTAAGCCATCTGTAAAAGATTCCTGCCTCACATCTAAGGGACAGAATTGTTGCACAGAAGTTTCTGCCCTTGCAGGGATTATATTTATTGGTTTCCTTTTCACTTAGCCATGCCCATATTTTTAGTTTTTCCCAATTCATGGTAAAAAGCAAAAAGACTTTCACTTATAGCTCAAAGTGTTTAAGAAAGGCTTTGTTTTGTACAGTCATTTTTTCCCCCTGTCTCCTGCCTGAAAGTCTGAGGCCTGGAGTGATGCAGGAGCTCAAGGTAAAAGGAGCCTGACTGAATCACTGAATACAAAGCCAGGAGTCAATGACCCATTTGAAGACTTCCAGACCAATCAAGATGGTGAAGGAGGTAAACGTTGTGCTCGCTTCCTTCTCCCACAACTAAGTCAAAATTACAATTAAATTAAAGAACAATAACTCTTGAGAACCACCTGAAAACTAACTGAACAGAATTCCAATAACTAAAGATTTGTAGAAGAAGCCACTTGAGGAGGAGGCAGAGACACAAAACAGGCTGGCTGTACACCCACATGGGGCAGTTCAGAAATGGAAGAAAAATCTTGACTATGGAAGTCCCCTTGAGGAGTGAGGAGTCCCAGCCTCTAACAAAACCTCCCAGCCCAGAACACCAGCACCAGAAAGAGGAGTTCCCACAACATCGAGATGATAAAATTGGTGGGGTTTTCATGCCGGTGAGGCACAGAACTGCTGTAAACCTAAGAGTCCTCTTCGAGGGCATGAGCACAGATACCCTCACTCACTCACTAACATTCACCATAAGCTCCAGTGAAGGGACAGAAACTCAAAAAGTGCCAGAGACATACAGGGAGAAACTGAACTATCTGGTTTCAGGACAAGGGCTCCAGGACGGAAGTGCTTTCAGGCTTCATTGTTCTTCTGTTGAGTTCTTACCACACCCAGGCATCAGGCTCAGGTGGGCACCAAAATAAAGAGACTAAAGACATACGTGGCTGACTGGATAGTAGAACAATATCCAAACATATACTGCCTATAAGAGATTCACTTCAGATCAAAGACAAAAGCAGACTGAATTTAAAGGAATGAAAAACATCTTTATGCAAATAGAAACAAAAGAAAAAAAGGGAAACAAAACAAAAAAGCTGGCATAGTAATATTTATATCAGATAAAACAGACTTTAATACAATGACTGTAACCACAAAGAGGGGCCTTTTATAAAAGCGATGGTATCAATTAAACAAGAAAATACAAACATTTACACACCCAGTTTAGGCACACCTCAATATATTAAGCAAATGTTAGCACACATAAATGGAGAGAGTAACAGTAGGCAACCTTAACACCCATTGATATTAATAGATAAATAATCCAGGCAAAATATCAACAAGAAACAGTGACTTTAAATGACACATTAGAACACATAGCTTAACAAATATTCTTTAGAACGTTTCACCCAAAAGCAATAGAAGATACATTCTTTTCAAGTGCACATAGAACATTTCCTAGGATAGACCACCTGTTAAGCCAAAAAAATTCTCAATGAATTTAAGAAGATTGAAATCATATCAAGCATCTTTAAATACAATGGTATGAAACTAGAAATCATCTATAAGAAAACTTGAAAAACAGAAAAACACATGGAGGTTAAACAACATGCTACTAAATGATAAATGGGTTAGCAATGAGATCAAGGGAAAGATCAAAAGATACCATGAGGCCCTGGCCGGTTGGCTCAGTGGTAGAGCGTCGGCCTGGCATGTGGGAGTCCCGGGTTCGATTCCCGGCCAGGGCACACAGGAGAAGCGCCCATCTGCTTCTCCACCCCTCCCCCTCTCCTTCCTCTCTGTCTCTCTCTTCCCCTCCTGCGGTGAGGCTCCATTGGAGCAAAGATGGCCCGGGCGCTGGGGATGGCTCCTTGGCCTCTGCCCCAGGCGCTAGAGTGGCTCTGGTCTCAACAGAGTGACGCCCCAGGGGGGCAAAGCATCGCCCCCCTGGTGGGCGTGCCAGGTGGATCCCGGTCAGGAGCATGCGGGAGTCTGTCTGACTGTCTCTCCCCATTTCCAGCTTCAGAAAAATACAAAAAAAATAAAATAAAATAAAATAAAATAAAATAAAAAGATACCATGAAACAAATAAAAATGAAAAGACAATGAACCCAAATTTATGGACACAGAAAAAGCAGTTTTAAAAGGGAAATTCATAGATGAATCTTATTTCAAGAAACAAAAAAAAATTTTTTCAAATAAAAATCTTACCTTACACCGAAAAGACTAGGAAATGGTGGCCTTGTAGTATAGATTGATTTCAGGAAGTGTGATACCTCCCACTTTGTTCTTCATTTTCAAAATTGCTGAGGCTATTCGGGTTCTTCTTTAAAAATCTTCTATTGTTGACTCAGAGATTCTCTTAAGACTGTACAGGTCCCTGGCTAGTTTGCTTGGTGGTAGAGCGTTGACCTAGCATGTGGAAGTCCTGAGTTAAATTCTGAGTCAGGGCACACAGGAGAAGCAACCATCTGCTTGTCCTCTTCTCCCTCTCGCTCTTTTCTCCCCCACCCAGTCATGGTTTGATTGATTCAGAGCGCATTGGCCCCAGGCACTGAGGATGGTTCCTTGGAGCCTCCACCTGAGGTGCTAAAAATAGCTCGGTTGCAAGCATGGCCCCTTGTGGACCCCAGTCGGGGGGCCCATGTCAGGGGGCACATGCGGGAGTCTGTCTCTCTATCTCCTCTCCTGTCACTTAAATAAAAATTTAAAAACCTTTTTTAAAGACTGTACAGAAGGTATAAATATAAACATAATCTATTTATTCTCCCTTAATTTTTCCCATGGCAAATCAAAACATCATTCATCCCTGACATTCATCTATATGCAGGCTTACTACCCCCTTAGTTCCTACCACTTGAAATTATTTTTTTCTTATATTTTATATAGTTGAGTTAATATGAACACTAAAATAATTTCTACATGTAGTTGCAACCACTAAAATCAGACATACTGGTTTTATCTTAAATAGTGTTTTTTTCTCTCAGTCTCTCTTTTAGAGTTCTTCTTTAAATTGCTATCTCAAAAAACTCATGATATATTTATATTATAGCTTTAAATTTTTCTCATTTACATTCCAGTCCCATTTTTCTGAAGATGTGATTTATTTCTAAAATAGATGCATGGTAACTATTTCAGTCTCATCATCTAAATATGTACAAATCAATATTTAGCTTCAGTTACTCTGCTGCTGAGGGCTAAACTCTTACAAGTCATGTGAATAGCATGAGATTTAGATTTCCGTAGATTTGGTTGAATTCCAACCCCATCACTAACTAGAGTTGTATCTCTAGGTAAGTCAATTAACTCCTTGAGAGCAATTTCATTTGTAAAATGGGAACAGAAAAAAGAATTATGAAATTATATGAATAATATAATTGGATGTTCAATAATTTTGAGTTACCATTCCTTCATTCCTGGTTTCATTTACAGTAGGTGTTATTTTGAGATGCTGTCTCTCCATTCCAAGTGTACAATCTATTCTTCCATTTCTTACAACTTTCAATACAATAAATAGAAATTGTGTGAGTACAACAGCTACTAACACTGGTGACATAAATATAATTCAGCAGTAATGTATCTGGACTATTCCTGAAAGCCTAAGATATGATTGCTCACTTTTAACTGGTTTTTTATGGGTAACATTTGAACAAGAACAGTTTCTGTAAGGTTCCACTTATATAACATTAGAATGACAGGTGGTATGATCACAAGGGTTTCTCATCAGTACAGCACCTGCTGCCTTTTGATTATTAGCTAGAAGAAATAGTTCCTGTTATGGTAAATATTTAGGTCCACTCAAGTTTAGAGATTATTAATTCAGATATATCTGAATGCTGCTTTAAATTAGTGAATAATAAAGATTAAACTAAAAAGCTTCTGCACAGCAAAAGAGACCAACAACAAAACAAATAGGCAGCCAACCAAATGGGAGATGATATTCACAAACAACAGCTTTGATAAAAGGTTAATATCCAAAATATATAAAGAACTCACAAAGCTCAGCAATCCAATTTAAAAAGAGAATCTGAAAACACACTTCTCCCCAGAAGACACACAAATGTCCAACAGATATAGGAAAAGATACTTATCTTCACTAGCTATTAGAGAAATGAAAATCAAAACTACAATGAGATACCACCTCACACCTATTAGATTAGCTATTATCAGCAAGACAGATAATAACAAGTGTTGGAGAGGCTGTGGAGAAAAACCTTCATTCACTGCTGGTGGCAATGTAAATTGGTACAACCATTATGAAAGAAAGTATGGTGGTTCCTCAAAAAATTAAGAATAGAGCTACCACATGACCCATTAATCCTTCTACTTGGAATCTATCCAAAAAACTTGAAAAATTAGTTCAGAAAGATGCATGTACCCCCATGTTCATCACAGCATTATTCAGGACAAGACATGGAAATAACCAAAGTGTCCCTCAATAGAGGATTGGGTAAAGAAGATGTGGTACATATCGTATATACAATGGAATACTACTCAGCCATAAGAAATAATGACATATTGCCATTTACAACAACATGAACCTTGAGAATGTTATACTAAGTGAAAGAAGTAAATTAGAAAAAGCTAAGAACTATATGATTTCACACATAGGTGGATATAAAAATGAGACTCATGGACATAGATAAAAGTAAAGTGGTTACCAGGGGAAAGGGAGTGGTGGGGGAGATGGAGAGAGGAGTAAAGAGGGACAAGTATATGGTAACAGAAAATTAATTGACTTCGGGTGATGAGCACACAATACTATTCACAGTTCAAATGCTAATGGAGATTTTACCTGAAACCTATGTACCCTTATTGATCAGTGTCATCCCATTAAATTTAATTTTCTAATTAAAATTTTTTAAAAAGATTAAGCAGTTGATTGAGACAGAGACTGATCAAGGGGGAGATTTTTAAAGCTTGTAGGCCTTGCTGGTCTGTGCTTTAGCATGGCTCCTGGTTCTTGATGTGGTCTTTCATCCTATCATACCAGCTTCTTGGATTTTTTTTGCTAAAGTCTTCTGAAGGAAATCTTTTTTTTTCTTTCTTTTTTTTTTTTTAATAATTTTATTTTTTTTAATGGGGCAACATCAATAAATCAGGATACATATATTCAAAGATAACAAGTCCAGGTTATCTTGTCGTTCAATTATGTTGCATACCCCTCACCCAAAGTCAGATTGTCCTCTGTCACCTTCTATCTAGTTTTCTTTGTGCCCCTCCCCCTCCCCCTTTCCCTCCCCTTTCCCCCCTCCCCCCCCCCCCCGTAACCACCACACTCTTATCAATGTCTCTTAGTTTCACTTTTATGTCCCACCTACATATGGAATAATGCAGTTCCTGGTTTTTTCTGATTTACTTATTTCGCTTCGTATCATGTTATCAAGATCCCACCATTTTGCTGTAAATGATCCGATGTCATCATTTCTTATGGCTGAGTAGTATTCCATAGTGTATATGTGCCACATCTTCTTTATCCAGTCATCTATTGACAGGCTTTTTGGTTGTTTCCATGTCCTGGCCACTGTGAACAATGAAATCTTTTCGTGTCACTGCTTATTTAGAAGTTTTACTGATTTTCTCTACATTTCAAGGGTTTTCTACAATAATTACTATATTTATTAAAGTTCTTTTGGTTGTAAACTACAGAAATCAATTCAGGGAATCTTATAAAGGAGGAGGAGCAAAGGGAGGAGAGAATAAATGAATGTGAATACTAAAATATCTCAAAGAAACAAAGACTTGAAAAGGGAGAGGATCAGGACTGCGCTAGGGACCTCAGCTCAGAAAGAGCAGGTATTTCTGTTTATAGGATACAGTCATTCACTAGACTTGGCTTCAACGGCTATTTGTCTACACTCTCGTTCCATGTTTTAGTCTGGGAAAGAAGCATCTTTCGATCCAGTTTGGATCCAGAGACTGTCACCAGATCCAAAGATTGTTCTTTTAGATTAACCACAAAGCACAATTATAGGAGAATAATAAATTGAATAGCCCACCTGAGAGATATCTCTCCTACCTATGTTTTGAACTCTACATTCTTTCTCCTTTTGTTGATACTCTGTTTTTGTCTCTTTTCTTCCTTCTTCCTTCCCTACAATGACCCAGGCATTGTCTTCTGGGCAAAACATCTTTATTCTGAGAAAAAAACAGTTTGCAGTTTCTTTTTCTTGTGGATAGAAAGGATTAGTTATTTTCTCATGTGTTCAGTGTTCCAGTGGAATATAGCTGAAGGTGATATATTTTTTTAGTTTTATTTTAAAAATCAACTTTAACAAGGTGACATTGATCAATAAGAGTATATAGGTTTCAGGTAAACATTTCTATAGCATTTGAACTGTTGATGATGTTGTGTACCCCTCACCCCAAGTCAGATCATTTTCCGTCACTGTATATTTGTCCCTTTTTACTCCCTTTTCCCCAACCCCCCCCCCTCTGATGATCACTTTTATCTATGTCTATGAGTCTCATTTTTATATCCCACCTATGTGTGAAATCATACAGTTCTTAGCTTTTTCTGATTTACTCATTTCACTCAGTATAATGTTGTCAAGGTCCATCCATGTTGTTGTAAATGGCAGTATGTCATCACTTCTTATGCCTGAGTAGTAGTCCATTGTATATATGTACCACATCTTCTTTATCCAATCCTCTATCAAGGGACACTTGGTTGTTTCCATGTCTTGGCCACTGAATAATTCTGTGATAAACATGGGGATGATGATATTTAGAAGATTGTTTATTGCCAGAATCTGTTTTCTACTTTAAGCATCTTTAATTGTGATGTGGAGTGAAATACACTCTGGCAAAAAGTGTTGCACCCAAAGCTTATTTTGTGTAAGAAGTCTTTTTCCTAATTTCCACTCTTGCTGGGCTTATACTCACATATTCATTTAACTCTAAGTAAAATTAGCTCTAAAATTGATAATGATGGTCATTCAAATACATATGTTAATTTTTACGGTTGAAAATAAGGGATATGTGATTTTTATAATTATTGCATAACCTTAAACCCCTAAGGATTTTTGTGAGGTTCTTGGGCCTTGAGGTTGGAGATGACTGGGGTAGAAATGATTAATGTTTTTAAACATTAATCAGAGAATTTAAAAAATGTCATTATTAATATGCATATAAAATCTCAGTTTATGGGAACTAAGACTCTAGCCTTAATAATTCAGATATATCACTGCCCTTTAAAATTCTCATGAGTTCTGGTTTTGCACACTGGTTAATACAAATATCTCACATTACAGCAATCACTCCATACTTAATTAGAAGATGGCCAGGCTTTTCTGGATTTGTATACGTAATCTGAGCTATAGCTAGCAACTGCCCAATTCCTGCTATTTCTCCTGAGGAGGAAGAGATGGACAAATATAATATTTTATTGCACCTGCAGGCATTTCTCCTGCCATATCTATTCCTGTTTTCAGCCTGACCTACCTTTCTTCACTCACAGTGCTTTTTTACCCAGAGTTCCATTGTTTTCTCTGTGTCTTATTCTTATAAAAATGTCTCTATGCCAATACAGACAAGAAACTAATATTTTCTCATGAGATCATTGAGCTCCAAGTCAAGAGTGTCCCAGGTTTTTCCTCTCCATCTCCCAAACTACCTGTGGCCAACAGAGGCAAAATTTCCTGGAATAAATGGAGGACTTCCAAAAATGGCATTCTCTAGCCTCCTCTCTAACTTCACCTGGCCAAAAATGTTCTAACTCACATGCATCTATATCATCTAGAAAGTCTAAGTGTAACATGGGATAATACATGGTTGTTGTGGGGGTTGTTTTGTGATAAATGCACATAACAAAACGTATTACTATTTTAAACCATTTTAAAGTATAATATTCGGTGACATTAAGTACATTCATATTGTGTGTGATCATCACTACCTGTCTTAAGAGCTTTTTTATCATCCGAAACTGAAACTCTGGACCCATTAAATAATAACTTCTTAGTTCTCCCTTCTCCTTAACCCCTGGTAACCATTATTCTACCTTCTGTCTCTGTGAATTGTCCCATTCCAGATATAAATGTAATCATATAGTATTTGTCCTTTTGTGTCTGTTTTATTTTACTTACATAATGTTTCAAGGTTTATCTATGTTGTAAAATGTGTAAGAATTTTATTTAAAGACTGATGAGTATTCCTTTGTGTGTATATACCACACTTAGTTTATCCACTCATTTGTCAATGGAGATTCAGGCTATTTCTATCTCTTGGCTATTGTGAATAACACTGTTATGATAATGGAGGTACAATATCTGCACCTATCCTACTTTCAACTGAAAAAACAAAGAACCAGCTGTATCAATATACACCTTTAAGCCCATTAAAATTAGGCAGACATTATTCATCTATTTAACTTAAAAATAGATGTTATCTGGGTCACTTAGATTCACTAATTAAATCATTCACTCAAAATATTGAGAGGGCCGGAATCCAAATATGAATGAGATATGTTCTGGTGCTTAAGTTTCTTACAGCCCACCTGGAGAGGCAGACAAGGAGGCCAGGATAGCGGTATCCCTCATCTACAGCTTGGCTTTTGTGATTTTTAATGACTCTCGGTCCATGGTGGTCCAAAAATATTAAATAAAAATTCCAAAAGTGAACAATTCACAATGTTAAATTATGCAGCATTCTGAGTAGTACAATGAAATCTGCCAGCTTGCTGCACCCCACCCTGGATGTGCGTCATCCCTTCGTCCAGTGAACATATTCGGGATACTCTCCCACCCAGTAGTCACTTATTAATTACCTCCACGACCAGATTCACCTGACCTTCATTATAAGATGTTGTTATAATTGTCCTATTTTATCATTACTTGTTGTTCAGCTTTTGTTGTGCTCAATTTATAAGTTGAACTTTATCATCAGTATGTATGGGAAAGAAAAACATAGATAGAAAGTTCAGTCCTATCTGTGGGTTCAGGCATCCATCGAGGGGGCGGGTCTTGAAACATATTCTCACCTGGCCTGTGATGGCACAGTGGATAAAGTGTCAGCCTGGAATGCTGAGGTCGCCGATTCAAATACCCTGGGCTTGCCTGGTCAAGGCACATATGGGAATTGATGCTTTCTGCTCCTCCCCTTGTTCTCTTTCTCTTTCCTCACTAAAATAAATATTTTTTTTTAAAAAGAAACATATCCTCAAAGGATAAGAAAGTACTCATTGTACTAAAATATTATTAAAATTCCAATCTACACAGTGCACTATGGGAAAAGGGAGAAGGGCACTTAAGTGATTCAGGAAGGCTTCCTAGGAGAGGTGACATTGGAACTGAGCCTGGGAACAGAAGTAGGATAGTCTCTTGAGAGACATAAAATGGGAGAGAGTGTTCTGTCTGGCTAAGAAGAAAAGTGCCCAAAATCATGAAGTCTGGGATAGTAAAGCCAGGGAACAGTGAGAGGCAGTCATAACTGAGATTGGAGTAGACAAATGAGAGATCACAAAAGGCTTTATTCTCCCTTTTGCTAAAGAATTAGATTTCTTTTTTTCCCCAAAAAAGTTAGTCTGGCAATGTAGCTAATTTCTCTAAATGTTAAAGTGCATTTTTATAAAGAAAAATGTTTCCTGTGTTGGTTTGGATCTAGCCTGTTTCCTGACGCATCAGGCACAGCACTGCTACCCACCCGGGAACAAGCTGTGCCAACACTTATCCCAACCCACCTACATGGACTTTTAAATCAGTATAATTATGAGAGATTAGAGCCCTTTCATTTTAACAATCAATTTTTTCACTGTATTTATCATTGGTAACTAAAGAACTAATACCACATTACTGAGAAGCGCCCCATGACTAAATAGAAAATTTTAATTAAAATGGTTTGAAAATCCTGTTGCTCTGAGTCAGACCGGAGCTGTTTTGTACAAGAGCAGTGAGCGCTGCACATCTGCAGCATGTTTTCCATTTGACATACTTTGCCTCCTAATTAAAGCACATTCTTAAGTCCAGTGTGATCATAAGATAAGACATTGATGGACCTACAAAATTCATGATTTATATGGTAAAAGTTATCCCACTGTGCATCTATTTTGCTGGTCCCACTCTAAATCCAGGAACACTGTCTTCCAGTGAGATTCCAAATGTCCCAAATATCAGCTGGGTATATGACTTGGAAATGAAGTAACAAATCTCTCCAGAAAGTAATGTACTTGCCACTATAGAAGGGAACAGGGGAAGAGAGTCTTTGGGTTACTAATAAAAATTTTCCCCTAATCTTGGTTAAGAAACACTTTTCTGAAATTGTAGATACCATTACAAAGCATTCATCCCTAGACAAAATGTTATGCCTATATAGCAATATCATCATGCTACTGAAAAGTAACTATACAGCAAAAGCAGACTGCTTGTCTAGCGTGAAACATTCAGAAGGGGGCGTCCAACTAAATCTTGTTCTTTTCCTAAGGCAGTAGTTCTAAAATGTATCTTCTACAATTTGAAGGGGCCTACAATAAAAATTGTAATATCTGACAATAGTAAACATAAAAAAAAGTCAACCCATATCAAAAGGGCTGCAGGCTTTGAATATTTAAGATGACTGAATCACAAATATTTTTACTCCTATGTGATAAAAATCTTAATGAGTGTATAAAAAATCTCTTTCTGAACAGCAATAGCAATGATACAGCACTACAGGTAAAAATAAGCACATTGCCATATACGAACACACATATATATGAGAACTTTAATGTACATCTGGCTTATAACTTCTCTTTGCAAATGTGTGCATGCTATAGGATAATTTATTTTCAATGTGTACATTTCCTTGTTTAAAACACCTAGGAACAGAGCTACAGAGAAAAAATTTATCACACACAAATATCCTGAAGAAACAACTTGTTGCATCAAATTATTTTCCTCTATACTCTGAGGAAATATTTCATCTCTTTAAAACAAGACTGTCAAACCCAACATAATGTAAAGACCATAAGAACTGGACTTTTGTCATATTCCCTGGAGATACTCTCACCACCTAGAATTAAGCTTGACACAATAAATGCTCAAAAAATTACACTGAATGTATAAATAACCTGTAACATTCAAACAACAGGTTTTATGATCTATTTGAAGTTCTCTAATATATGTTAATGCTCCCAAAGGCCACCAGAAAAACACCTGTAGTTGAATGAGTTGGGTCAACTGCTAATTGCAATGACAGATAATACAGACCATGGCAAAATGTGAGATATCTCAGTAAGAGGATATTAGGAAGAACTTTGTGTAGGATCTGGACTTTGGTTAGGTAGTCTCATGAGGACTTAAGGAAGCAGGACTTTACGCTGGGTTAAGCATTGTCAAGAAGCAGGGATAATGTTATAATTGGGTATCTCAGTAAATATAAACTAGAATAAAAGTGAACTAGAATAAAGCTAAAGCTGTATTTAGTAAATACATGTTAGCCACTGTGGGTGAATTTTAGTGGTTTGGAAATTTTTTCCTATGTGTTCAAATACAATCAGAGTGATCTTATTTTTGTCTTGATCCATCATGGCCCTAGAGTGACCTTCTCCCATATTGTTGTCCTGGAAATTTTTATGTGTAACAGAACCCCAGATATCAGCTAGCTCCTTACAACACCAGAGCATGGGTGACACTGCCTGGTAAATTCCTAGTTACCAAGGTCCTCTTCAGTATTTCTCAAAATTATCTAGTATTTAGATTAATCTTGCTTTTATCCTTAAAGTCCTTTCAATAGCTACTTAAGTGCAATAATTTTAAGGTTTTGGCCTATCTCAAGGTACATTATCAAAATAACATTTTAACATTTAAAGTGGTCCATTTGCCTGCATGTTTCAAAGCCCAATAAAACACAAAAAGGAGTTTGCAGCAAAAAAAGTAAGGGCTTATTTCAGGAAGTGGCCTATGCCCAGAGACAAGTGAGCTAGTGCTTAAAGACCTGGTTCCCTGATGGCTTCCAAAGGATGGGTCATATGGGGAAAACCAATTATGGTGACTAAGAAAGCTAAGGGCATGGTCAGAGACGTGGTTTCTACTGATTGGTTAGTGCTAGGGTGAGGCGGGGAGTTATCAGTCAGTGCATCTGGTCCTGATGTTAGCCATGAAGTTGCTTCATCTGGTTTTGCTGCTTTTCTGGGCCTGGAGCTGAAACACAACTGAGGCCTAGATGCTATCTCTAGTTGGACCATAACTGTCTCAATGGTGAACAGACCTAAGGTTGTATTCCTAAAGTTTTGAAATGGAAAAAAGTCTGAACCTCACCAGATGGGGATGCAGTGGATAAAAAACATCAACCTGGGATGCTGAGAACTCAGGTTCAAAACCCCAAGGTCACTCACTGGCTTTAAACATGCGCTCATCCAGCTTGATCACAGGCTCACCAGCTTGAGTGTGGGATCATAGACACGACTTCACGGTCACTGGCTTAAGTCCGAAGGTCGCGGGCTTGAGCCCAAGGTTTCTGGCTTGAGTCCAAAGTTGCTGGCTTGAGCAAGGAGATCACTGGCTTGGCTAGAGCCCCTGGTCAAGGCACAGATGAGAATGCAGTCAATGAACAACTAAGGAGACTAAGGAGCTGCAACAAAGAATTGATGCTACTCACCTCTCTCCCTTACTACCTGTGTGTCTGTCTCTGTCTCAGAAAAACTAAAAAAAAAAAAAAAAAAAAAAAGTCTGAAAAGATGAGCACCATAATTTCAAAAGTGTTTAATTTTAGATAATATAGTGGGGTTATAAGATTTTTACCTTTTTTTCCTGGGGATTTTTTTTCTATTTTCTAATAAAAATATTTTTTAAGTGTGTGAAATGTTTTAAGTATGGTTTTAATGTTTAAAGTACTCAGAAATTTTTCTATGAATAATTCCCTGACAGTGGATTAATAAATAGAATGAGATTTTTATCAGTGTCTGAATAATTAATTTTGGGTGAAAACAGCTAAAATGAATGTAAAGTCAATTTTTTTAATCCCATTACCTGTGAGACTATAGGAGAATGGAGATGCCTACAGATCGTTGATTATAAGTAGTGATAACTGGAAACCATTAAGCTGGAGAAAAGAAAAGGAAAATGTAGAGATTTATAACTCCAAATTAGAGCCCATGTGGCTTTCTGTTCAGGCTTTCTGCAGGTTTCCACAGGCTTTTGTTTCAGACTATAATTTTAGGGCTTACGTTCTAGGACCCGCACTCATTCTTACAGCCTTTTAAAATAGCACCAGCAGTGATTTTAAGTAGCAGAATTTTGTCCTCAAATATAAGAATAAGAAAAGAATGCAGAGGGAAAGTGAACGTCTCATGAATATTTATAACAACCTACTATAATATCTGATTAAATACGAAGCCTCCAAATTAGCATCTCTATTATGGCTGGCAATGGGAGCACTGCTACTTCTAAATTCTGAGGCTATAAAGATTAGGTAGTAGGAACAAATAAACTTGGGCTGAAAAACTAGAGGTAACTCTAGAATAGTCTGTCATTCATTTACTGATTCAACAAATATCTACCCAAGTGCCTACTCTGTGCTAGGCATCATGCTAGTTGCAAAAGACACAATGCAGGAGGTAATTGTTGGTCAGAAGGAACTGTGCATTCAGGGTGGAATAAAGAAGGTAGAAATGGGGAATCTATAAACAGGCAATTTCACATGCTATCTGTATCAATTTCCTATTGCTGGTAGACTCTAGGTAGATCATAATCCTGGATATGTAAATCTATACCTCTGCAGCCTGTCCAATGCTCACTGACTCTATGCCATGACCTTGGTTGCTGCCAGGCCATGTCTCACTTAGATAACTGTCACAGCCCTCATGTTTTACCTCTGTTCCTCTAGAAGTTGTCTTCAGTGGAGCAGCCAGAGCTATCTTTTTTTCATATGAAAGACAGATAATGTGATCCTGCAGTGGGCTTCCCATTTTCTTCATAATAAATCCCTACAAGATCCCACAAGGACCCACCTGACTTGGTTCTGTTACTGCTCTGACCGCTCTTTGAAATAGTCTAAGAGCTCCTAGAAGTCACAGCTACTTTATATTGCCAGCATTTGCACAACAGCACGTACACAGTATTCACCAATTTTTCTTTAAATGTTGGATGCTGATCCAGATTCCCAGTGAAAAGCTAAAGCCATAATTATTGGTCTTCTTCCATCTTTTCCTCTCTCTCTGAATCTGACAGCATACATTCTGAACTAAAAAGGTTTGTGCTCAATGACAATCTCACATCTCACAACCCAAGCAATAGCCACTCAGGTCCAGATATCAAACCCCAAATTGGCAGTGACCAAGTAATTAACTGCCAAATCATTTGATCTCATAGTGTACTTATTTCTATTTTAACATTTCAATTTCAGCTAAAATTATCTTTCAAATATGAAATCTTTACAGTTAAGAGTCAAATTATTCTTTTTGACTCTACATCAGTGACTGACACATTTCTAGCTAAAAATATCATTATCTTTTTCACTTGGTACTCAGTTAAAAACATTAATGTGCCTGTCCTGTGGTGGCACAGTGGATAAAGTGTCAACCTGGAAACACTGAGGTTCCCAGTTCAAAACCCTGGGCTTGCCTGGTCAAGGCACATATGGAAGTTGATGCTTTCTGCTCCTCCCCCCTTCTCTCTCTCTCTCTCTCTCTCTCTCCCCTCTCTATAATGAAGAAAAAAAATCTTTAAAAAAAAACAAAAACAAAAACATTAATGTAATATAATGTCACATGTATTATTGTAAATGGAATAGTCTCTCAAAGCAAGTGAGTATATTTAGTCATGGAAACACCATAAGTTCAATGAAATAATAAATTCACATTTTACTTAAAATTGTCATAGCAGAATCACTTCTCAGAGATTGTTTTCTGAAGCAGTCACTTGAGACTTTTATTGTGAAAGATTTATGTGATAGCAATTCTCTAAAGCAGCGGTTCTCAACCTGTGCATCGGGACCCCAGCGGGGGGTCGAACGACCAAAACACAGGGGTCGCTTAAAGTCATCGGAAAATACATATTTATTTTGACCCTTGTGTTTTGGTCGTTCCATCCCCCACTGGGGTCGCGACCCACAGGTTGAGAACCGCTGCAAAGGGTTTAAAGTGTTTTCCACATATCAATACAACTCTTTTATTTAGAAATGTATTGTATAATAAATATGTATTTTCCAATGGCTTTAGGCGACCCCTGTGTTTTGGTCGTTTGACCCCCGCCAGGGTCACGACCCACAGGTTGATAACCGCTGCTCTATAAAGGGTTTAAAGTGTTTTCCACATATCAATACAACTCTTTTGCATTTTAAAGAGTGTGAAAATATTTGAAGATTAAATTATTCAAGGTAGAGGCATCGTCACAGTGAATATACTGATCACATTTTACTGTGGCAACAGATTTTAAATCTGACAGTTTAAAGTTTTAAATCAGATTATTTTCTCCTTTGTCTTAAAAAAAATCCTTTTTAAAAAAATTTTATATAATACAGCTAGTGCTCAACTTACAACCACGATTGGTTCTGACAGACCAGTCGAAACACGATTTGGTCGTAAGTTGAGTAGGCTATATGTACAGTACTGTGAAATGATGTTATAAAAGTCTTTGTCATATTTTATCATAATTTTCTTTCATTATTGTTATATATCATAATTTTCTTTGTTCATTTTATGCCATTTGTATCATCTCTACACCATTTTGTTTCTTATTTTTACATTCATCAGGTTTATGTAAAACACTGCATTACCAGTACAACTGGTTTAATATTTGCAAAGACAATTTCCTCTTGGTAGACATCTTGGGAATGGTTTGATGAAAAATATCCAAGACAAAAAACACAAATTGCTGTACAAAGTCTTGGATAACAGTTGAAATGGTGCACGTGGAGATGGTAGTGCTGCCAGAAGCTGGTCCGCACTGTCGTACGCCCAGCTGGGCAATGCTTGCGCTGCCAGATGCAGAGCAGTTGTCGCTCATGATTGTGGTTGTAAAGTCGAATGGTCCTAAGTTGCATAGGTCATAAATTGATCAATATTTGTACAAGATAAAAAACATAAGCTCCCAAAACATTGTAATAATTTTATTGTGATATAATTTACATACCATACAATTTATCTATTTAAGGTGTATGACTTAATGGTTTTTAGCATCTTCACAGAGATATAAAGCTATCAGCATCACCAACTTTTAGATATTTTTATCACCTCCACCATAAAAATATTCTGGAACACAGTAGCAGTTATTTTCTCAATGTCCCAGCCACAGACAGCTCTTAAATCTGCTATTTCTCTCTATGAATGTGCATATTCTGGACAGCTCATATAAATGGGACCATGTAATGTGTAGTCTTTTGTGACTGGCTTCTTTCACTTAGCATAATATTTTTGAAAGTTCATCAACATACCTACACATATCAATACTTCACTTATTTTTTTATTAAATTTAATGCAATGACATTGATAAATCATGGTACATATGTTGAGAGAAAACATCTCCAGATTCTTTTGACATTTGATTGTGCTGTATACCCCTCCTCCAAAGTCAAATTGTCTTCTGTCACCTTCTATCTGGTTTTCTTTGTGCCCCTACCCTCCCCCACCCCCTCTCTCCTTCCTTGCCCCATCCCCCCTGCCCCCACCTCCCCACCCCCGTTGCAATCACATTCTTGTTCATGTCTCTGAGTCTCATTTTTATGTGCCATCTATGTATGGATTCATATAGTTCTTAGTTTTTTCTGATTTACTTATTTCACTCCATATAATATTATCAAGGTCCATCCATGTTATTGTAAATGATCTAATGTCATCATTTCTTATGGCTGAGTAGTATTCCATAGTATATATGTACCAAAGCTTTTTAATCCACTCGTCCTCTGACAGACACTTGGGCTGTTTCCAGATCTTTGCTATTATGAACAATGCTGCCACAAAATGGGGGTGCATTTCTCCTTTTGGAGCCATTCTATGGTATTCTTGGGGTATATTCCTAAAAGTGGGATAGCTGGGTCAAAAGGCAGTTCGATTTTCAGTTTTTTGAGGAATCTCCATACAGTTTTCCACAGTGGCTGCACCAGTCTGCATTCCCACCAGCAGTGCAGGAGGGTTCCCTTTTCTCCACATCCTCGCCAGCACTTATTCTGTGTTCTTTTGTTGATGAGCACCATTCTGGCTGGTGTGAGGTGATATCTCATTGTGGTTTTAATTTGCATTTCTCTAATGATTAGTGATGTTGAGCATTTTTTCATATGCCTATTGGCCATCTGTATGTCCTCTTTGGAGAAGTGTCTATTCATTTCTTTTGCCCATTTTTTGATTGGATTGTTTGTCTTCCTGGTGTTGAGATTTAAAAGTTCTTTATAAATTTTGGTTATTAATCCCCTTACCAGACGTATGGTCAAATATGTTCTCCCATTGTGTAGTTTGTCTTTTTATTCTGTTCTTATTGCATTTAGCTGTGCAAAAGCTTTTTAGTTTGATATAGTCCCATTGTTTATCCTGTCTTTTATTTCACTTCCCCGTGGAGATAAATCAGCAAATATATTGCTCCGAGAGATGTCGGAGAGCTTACTGCCTATGTTTTCTTCTAAGATGCTTATGGTTTCATGGCCTATATTTAAGTCTTTTATCCATTTTGAGTTTATTTTTGTGAGTGGTGTAAGCTGGTGATCTATTAATAGTTTCATTTTTTTGCAGGTAGCTGTCAAATTTTCCCAACACCATTTGTTAAAGAGGCTGCCTTTATTTACTCCATTGTATTTCCTTATCTCCTTTGTCAAATATCAGTTGTCCATAGAGCTGTGGGTTTATTTCTGGGTTCTCTGTTCTGTTCCATTGATCTATATGCCTGTTCTTATGCCAGTACCAGGCTATTCTGAGTACAATGGCCTTGTAGTATAACTTGATATCAGGAAGTGTGATACCTCCCACTTTATTCTTCTTTTTTAGGATGGCTGAGGCTATTTGTGTTCTTTTTTGGTTCCATATAAATTTTTGGATTATGTGATCTATATCTTTGAAGTATGTCATTGGTATTTTAATTGGTATTGCATTGGATTTATAGATTGCTTTGGGTAATATAGATATTTTAATGATGTTTATTCTTTCTAACCATGAGCACGGTATATGCTTCCACTTGTTTGTATCTTCCTTGATTTCTTTTTTCAATGTCTTGTAATTTTCTGAGTACAAGTCTTTAGTCTCCTTGGTTAAGTTTACTCCTAGGTACTTTATTTTTTTGGTTGTAATAGTGAAGGGTATTTTTTCCTTAATTTCTCTTTCTAACTGTTTATTGTTGGCATATAAAAATGCCTCTGATTTCTGAGTATTGATTTTATATCTTGCTACTTTGCTGAATTCACTTATCTGGTCCAGTAGTTTTTTGACTGAGACTTTAGGGTTTTCTATATACAATATCATATCATCTACAAATAATGATAGTTTTACTTCTTCTTTTCCAACTTGAATGCCTTTTATTTCTTCTTCTTGTCTGATTGCTGTGGCTAGGACTTCCAGGACTATGTTAAATAAGAATGCTGAAAGGGGGCACCCCTGCCTTGTTCCTGATCTTAAGGGGATTGCTTTTAATTTTTGCCCATTGAGTATGATGTTGGCTGTGGGTTTCTCATAGATGGCTTTTATCATGTTGAGGTATGTTCCCTGTATTCCCACTTTGCTGAGAGTTTTGATCATGAATGGGTGCTGGATTTTATCAAATGTTTTTTCTGCCTCTGTTGAAATTATCATATGGTTTTTCTCTTTCTTTTTGTATATGTGATGAATCACATTGATTGATTTACGAATATTGTACCAGCCTTGCCTCCCCAGAATAAATCCCACTTGATCATGGTGTATGATTTTTTTCCATATATTGTTGGATCCGGTTTGCTAACACTTTGTTGAGGATTTTAGCATCTATATTCATCAGAGATATTGGCCTATAATTTTCTTTCTTTGTGTTGTCTTTGCCTGGTTTTGGAATCAGAATTATGCTCGCCTCATAAAAAAAGCTTGGAAGTCTTCCGTCAACTTGAATTTTTTGAAATAGTTTGAGAAGAATAGGAGTTAGTTCTTCTTCGCATATTTGGCAGAATTTACTTGTGAAGCCATCAGGCCCCGGACTTTTCTTTGTTGGGAGTTTTTTGATAACTGTTTCAATCTCATTTGGTGTAATCGGTCTGTTTAGGTTTTCTGATTCTTCCAGATTGAGTTTTGGAAGATTGTGTTTCAAGGAATTTGTCCATTTCATCTACGTTGTCTAGTTTTTTGGCATACAGTTCTTCATAGTATTTTCTTACAATATTTTATATTTCTGTTGTATCAGTTCTTATTTCTCCACTGTCATTTCTAATTTTATTTATTTGAGTCCTCTCTCTCTTTTTCTTGGTGATTCTAGTTAAAGGTTCATCAATCTTGTTTACCTTTTCAAAGAACCAGCTCCTAGTTTCATTGATCCTCTGTATTGTTTCTTTAGCCTCTATGTCATTTATTTCTGCTCTGATCTTTATTATTTCCTTCCTTCTACTACATTTGGGCTTTACTTGCTGTTCTTTTTCTAGTTCTTTCGATGCAGGGTTAAGTTGTTTATTTGAGCTTTTTTTAGCTTCTGAAAGTGTGCCTGTAGTGCTATGAACTTCCCTCTCAGTACTGCTTTTGCTGTGTCCCATAAATTTTGAGTTATTGTATGCTCATTGTCATTCGTTTCTAGGAATTTTTTAATTTCTTCTTTGATCTCATTCTTAATCCATTCATTATTTAACAACCTGCAATTTAGTTTCCATGTGTTTGAGAATTTTTGAGCTTTTCTATTGTGGTTCATTTCTAGTTTCATGCCGTTGTGATCAGAAAAAGTGCTTGATATGATTTCAATCTTCTTATTTTTGTTGAGAGCACTTTTGTGCCCTAACATGTGGTCTATCCTAGAGATTGTACCATGAGCACATGAAAAGAATGTATATTCTGCTGCTTTAGGGTGAAAGGTTCTGAAGATATCTATTAAATCGAGTTGATCTAGTGTGTCCAATAAGTCTGCTGTTTCTTTGTTAATTTTATTTTTTGAGGATCTATCTAGTGATGCCCTCCTTCCCACTTCTTATTTTCACCTGTGTCTTGTTGCACTGATTGGAGCTGGAGAGATGTCTGGAGATCTCTGATCCGGAAGCAATTCAGTACTGTTTTGTGGAAGGATCAGTCCCTCTCCCAGCTATGGCTGCCTCCAGCATGGATGAGTCAGCTTTTTTAGGTCATCTTCTGCATTCCTTAGCCCCTCACAGTCTGTCCCTCTCTCTCTCCTTTCCACTTGGGAGATAATCTGGTCTTTTTAACACACCTTGCTCCCTAGTGGCCAGGCAAGTGGCTGTGAGCAGTATTTTTTGCTCTTTTCCCTGGAATGAGAGCCCCTCTGGGCTCTCAGCCTCACCCTCCCCTCTGTTCCTATAAGTAGGGGAGATTCAGGCACTCCCTACCAGGTTTGTTGTGGCTTCTTCTTTGCTCCTTGGTTTTTGAGAGCTGTTCTTGTAGTCCAGAGTTGGTTTTCACACTGATTTTTCCTAAATTGATTTGTATTCCAGTTTGGTGGTGAGAGGCTGCATTCGCCTACTCCGCTGCCATCTTTAGGTCTGTAATACTTCACTTATTTTTAATGTCACTTAATATTCAATGTATGGATACATCACATTTTGTTGAGCTATGCATCAGTTAAGGGACATTTAGGTTTCCATATTTTGGCATTGTGCAAAAAAAATGCTGTGAAAATTCCTGTAAAATTTTTTATGGTATGTTTCCATTCTGTTAGGTGTATTATCAAGGAGGGGACTTACTGGGCCATATTCTACATTTATGGTTAACTTTTTAAGAAACTGCCATGCTGTTTTCCAAAGTGGCTGCTCTATTTTGCATTCCAACCCAGTAGTGTCAGAATTTTAATTTATCCCTACCTTTGTCAACACTTGTATTGACTGTCCTTTTCATTTATAACCACCTTGATCAGTGTGAAGTGGTATGTCATGATTTTAATTTGTATCTTCTTATAATAACGTTTTCATATAGTTATTGTTTAGTTGTCAATCTTGTTTGAAGAAATGTCTCTGCAGATCCTTTACTCACATTTTAGTTATGTGATTTGTTTTATTATGCAGTTGTAAGAGTTGTTTATATAGTCTAGGTAAAAGTCCAGATAGAGATCAATGTAGGTAAAAGTCTAGATAGTTTCAGGTCTTACTTTTTGGTAAATAATTCATGTTGAGTTGATTTATTTTGCATGTGTAGGATGTGAGAGAGGAGATGCACTCCATTCTTTTGCACGTGGAAATCCAGTCTCATTAATGTTTGGTGAAAAGACTATTCTTTTTTTCATTGAGTTGTTTTGACACCTTTGTCAAAAATTAATTGACCATCAATGTAATAAAGGACTATTTATGGGATCTTCATTATATTTCACAATCCATGTATGTTTATGCCACCTTGTGCCACACTGTCTTGATCACTGTAGCTTCTCAGTAAGTTTTGAAATTGGGACACATGAGTTCTCCAACTTTATTCTCTTTTTCAAGATTGTTTTGGCTATTCTAGGTTTTTTACCTTTCCCTTTGGCTTTATCCAGGCAATTTAAATTATTTCATACACAACAAATACTATATTTGAATAGCTATCATTCAGCAGAAGGCTGTTGGTAGTTAAGTTTTATTTGAAGAGCAAAGCCAGTTTAATGCCTGCTTTCAGTGGAAAGCACAAACCTGCTGGGGTTTGCATTTGAGTTTCCAAGGAGTCAAGATTGATTCTTAGATAACTGGTTGTTTATATTTAATATCTTTGATACCTTCTTGTTTCCCACTAAGCTATTACTTTTTCAAACAGAAAAACTGTCACATGTGCTGTGCTTTTTAAGAGTACAAATTCTCTTCAAAGAAACTCTAGATTGGCTCTTTAATTCTACTTTATTGTTTTTCTGTAACTTATATTTAACTAGTAAGTGATTTGCTAAAACTAGTTACATGTCCCTATAAAGATTAGAATCTACACGATTCTTCTGTATATTTCTCATCTTGGCTAACTCTGAAAAAAAGGGTCAAATTTTAATACTGCCTGGGTGTCTCAGTAGGTAGAGATTCCTCTCAGCTCACAAAGGTCACAGAGTGAGATCCAAGAAGCAATCAATGAGTGTACAACTAAATAACACAGCTAAATGACACAAGTAAAGGACAACTAAGTGAAACAACTAGTTAATGCATCTCTCTCTCTCTTCCCATTCCTTTCTCTTTCTTAAGTCAATAGAAATTTTCTTATGTGTCAAGTTTAAAAATATATGTGTTGGCTTTTAAATTATGTCCAGAGAAAATGGAAATGTAGCTTCTTACTGAGTAAATCTAAGATATCTTACTTGTATAATAAAAATGACTTTACTCTTTTTGATTAGCATGATAATTATCCATTTCTAAATAATTACAAAGATTGCTGATGTAGCTGAAAATATTAACATCTATGCAAATAAGTGGTTAAAATTCATGATTCTGGATATTTCAAAAGAATGAAAATTAGAATGTGTTGTGTATTTATTTTGTGTTGATTCAATTAACTGCAAGCAAAATATTATTTATGTAAGAGATAAATGAATAAAGCAATTATTCAAAATGGGCTGTTATTTTTCAGAGTATCAGCATAAAAGATGGTGTTGTTGTCTACAAGCAAGAAAATATAACAGTAGGTTAAGATGCATAACCAAAGAAATTTGGTTCTTCCCATTTTCTGATTTTCTTTTTTTTAACATTCTTTGCTGATGACTGGATTTTCTTTGAATTGTATGAACTCCTCCAAAGTTTGTTTTCTCTACAGCTCTTTCAAGAAATTTCTTTGAAACTCTCAACCAAAAAAATATGAACTGATTACTTATAGCAATACTTCACAAGTTTAAAGTTCCTATCAGTAACTAGGTAATTTTATTAAAATAGAGATTCTGATTCAATATGTCTGAGGTGAGCCCTAAGAAATTTCCACATTTCTAAGAAGCTCACAGGTGATGCCAACATGGCCAGTATCAAGGACTCTGAAAACCAATGATTACAAGAACTTACCTTTCATGATGAAGCATATTGGGAAGATATTACAATTTCTATATTATCTCTATTAAACAGTTTCTATATATTCTTCCAAAGATAAATTATGCATGTAAAATAATATTTATAAAAATTTTACCACAAAGAGTAGCATTAGCTAGTGTTCTGCAACTTGTTTCTTTGTCATTTAATATATTTTAGAGAGTGTTCAATAAAATTTTTTTTCTTTCAATCTTCTTCTAAATCACTGGTGCTTATATAGAAAAACTTAAGTTTATTTATGAATGAAGTATCCAGAGTTGGCTAAATATTAATAAGGAAAGAAAGCAGAGAGAGTCAGAAATTATGGTTTACTTCACTGCAAAGTTACAGTGCTGACCACCCTAGGGGATGACCCAGTGAAGGGGATCAAACCTCTTCCTTCCCTGTGTAAGGAGAAAGATCAGTTTTCTCAGTCTCCTCAAGGGTCTCCCATCCACCACCAGACTATGGGTCTGGCAGGTGTTTCTGTGTTTCCTCTTTGAGGTATGCACAGTAGAGGCCAGGATGGCCCATAGAGGCCTGTCAGTTTAGGCTTAGAAGGACCTGATTGGTTAATGGAAGGAACCAACCCAAGCTAGCAAAGACTAAAAAACTGATTGTTGGTTTAAAGAAGGCTAGTTATTTTCAGCCCGAAAATAGAAACACAGACTTCAGCAAAGAAGTGAGCCTATTTTCCCTTCCTGTTTGGAAAAGTCAGCTTGCCCTGTTTGTTTGTGAGTCTTTCCAAACAACCATGAGGTCCTAAAAAGCCACCTACCAGATGACGGAAGCCCTGTGAATTCCAAGCCGACATAGCGCCAACCAAGGTACAGCAGGAGCAGAGGGATGTGCTACCTGGATGAGGACTTACTGGACTGAACCATGGCACAGACTGTCTAGGCTATGATCTTTATTCTGACTTCATGAAGACAAGTTTGGGACTTTTTCCTTGGAGGGGATAGACAGAGATGAGACACTGGGTAACTGGGGACAACCTTCCATTTCAACCACAGAATAATCTTACTGTGAAAGCCTCATTTCCTCCTTATGTGAGTTCTGTAAAAATACTTTTCCTGTGACTCTGTAAAAGAACACCATTTCTACCAGCAACATAAATCTTACCCCGTTTGCATTATCATCTTGAGACTCTGAGGGCTCCTCAATGTCAATATATTTCAACACTGAACACGTCATCTTCTCCAGCAAACCTGTTTGCCTTTTTCTGTACTGTTCATCTTAGAGCATGTCTCAAAGACAAATCTCAAAATTATACAAGATTTCCCTGTTTATTCTGTCCTTTCTAGTTGTCAGTAAATACTATCTTTTCTATATCCTGAATATCCCCACCATACAGATCCTCTTTGAGCACAGATATATAAAAGAAGTGAATGAAGGACAATAAATAACTATACAGATGTTTCCTATATATGAGCAGCCATGATAGTAGCCATGGTTGGCAAAATTCCCTATTACCTGGCAACACCAACACTATGTCTATAAGTAAGTCAGTCAGTGAGCAACAAGGAGCCAATCTCCTCCTTGGAAGCTAGGTCTATTTTTTTTGGAAAAAGGGAAATGATCTTTCTAGGAAGGCTAGATGGGATACCTATTGTGAAATAGATTCAGTAAACAAAAGCATAATTCAAAATAGATGAGAGTACATAAGGACACACCTTGTGCTTCTGGGTGAGCCAATTAGAATGCCTAGATTCCAAAAGAAGAAACTCCCCTTCAAAAAAAGCCTATTCACACATCCTAGCCAATACTGTGTACCATGCCAGGGAAATGCATACACTGGCCAGAGAAAGAGAAAAACCCTCAGGAGTTTCTAGTCATTCCTAAGAAAAGTGCACAGAGAATGAGAATGGTGAATATCTACTGTTTATTTCTTTCTCATTTTTTTCTTCACTAGTTTGAGGGTTTTTAGAAAGCACTGTATTGGAGATTAGTTGATATAATCTATATAAACAAATTATTTGCCCTTTACACATACAATACACTTAATAAATATTATATACAATTTTTTTAGGAACTCTCATATGTCTTCATTAAGGAACAGCAATAAGGAAAATAACTTTGTTAGTTATTATTTTTCTCTCACTATTTTGTATGTGTATGCCTTGTCCCCACATTACCTCTGTTGATCATTTGCTTTGTTTATTTCATAGTCTTTCTTCTCATGTTTCTGCTTATAAACTTACTTTAAGTTTATTTTAAGCAATGGCTGAAGAAAAAGTGTGTTCTTTAATTTCATCCAGAGTTAGCCACCTGCTTTAATCACCTCATTGCCTACAGCTTACCCACTGGCTGCTAGAAGCTGTACCTCTTCTGCCACCCTGAGCATTTTAGGCTGTTCTCCTCTTGGCTTATGCAATCCATTAAATTCTAAATCTTATAAATCATGAAGTAAAAACAGCTATTTGTACTGTTGCTGAGAAGACAATTTTAAATTACAAGTATATCACCATTATACATTATTAAATGAGTAACAAAATTTGACTTTGATTAAATACAAGTTAAAAAAAATAGATAACTGCCTGACCAGGTGGTGACACAGTGGATAGAGCATCGGACTGGGACGTGTAGGACTCAGGTTTGAAACCTTTAGGTCGCCAGCTTGAGCACGGACTCATCGAGTTTGAGCAAGGCTCACCAGTTTGACCCCAAGGTCTCTGGCTTGAGCAAGGGGTCATTCAGTCTGCTGTAGTCCCCTGGTCAAGGCACATATGAGAAAGCGGTCAATGAACAGCTAAGGTGCTGCAACAAAGAAGTGATGCTTCTCATTTCTCTCCCTTCCTATATGTCTGTCTTTATCTGTCCTGGAGAACAAGGTCTAGTGTTACATAGATGAAAACAATAGCTCTAATCATACACAGAGCTGATCTGATTAGGAAACTTTCTACACTGACCCCTAAGCACCACAATTTGCACTGCATGCCCTAGAACTCCAACAACTATCACTGTCATACGACTTCATGACATTGTTTCTCTGGGCGTATAGGCTCTCATTTCCAACCATTTCCGAACTCTGGGTCAGGTGCTTGTGATTGCATAGCTTTCTGTGTCCAGATACAAAGAAGGATGAAAAGTTGAACTCTGATACTCTCAGTTCATAATCACATAAGGTTGATTCCTGCTCCCTCAATGACTCATACATTAATCCCAGATTTAGGCAGAAAAATCCAGACATTGGGCAGCCAGAAAGAATGACAAAAGTCTGCTACAGATGTGAGTAAAAAACAGTTATATTAGGGAGATCATAAATGCTGAAAGGCTGCCCAGCTACCAAGTCCCCTAAGCAATGTTGATGACCAATTTCCCCATTAAAACACACCACCCTCAACACACAACACACACACACACACCAATACAATTGCCTAAAATATGTTCTCCTAAACCACAACTAAAGATTTACTTTGTCTCATGCCTGAACCAATTCAGTGAAAAATTAAAATAAAGTGTATAGAAATGAACCATTTGTGGTATTTGGAATATCATTTTTGTTCATCTGCCTTTTTTGTTTGCTGATGACAGTTTTATGTGTCATTTAAGCAAGTACTAGATTGAGTGTTTTCAATACATTCTTCAATCATATCGTTGAGGATGTTTTTGTTGTTAAAATAAAATAAAAAGAAATAGAAGCCTATCAGTCAGTGGGGGACTGGATGTGTCTCATTAGGTTGACCCAAGATAGCAGTGTAGGTGGAAGTTGTGTTCAACTCCTTCCCATGACCACGTCAAAATTACAAACTACATTATGGAACAGTCAACCTTAATAAACCATCTGAAGACTAGTCTGAACAGAAGTTATACAGCTAAGAATAAACAGAAGAAACATTCAGACTGTTAGGAGAGCAAAGATATGTAAATGAACTGGTCCCTGCTTGGACCAAGGCAGTGGCGCAGTGAATAGAGCATCAGACTGTGACACAGAGGACCCGGGTTTGAAAACTACAAGGTCGCCAGCTTGAGCGCAGGCTCACCAGCTTTAGCGTGGCATCACTAGCTGAGCATGGGATCATAGACACAACCCCATGGTTGCTGGCTTGAGCCCAAAGTCACTGACTTGAAACCCAAAGTCACTTGCTTAAGGGGTCACTTGCTCTACTATAGCCCTATAGTAAAGGAACATATGCAAAAACAATCAATGAAAAACTAAGGTGCCGCAATAAAGAATTGATGCTTCTCATCTCTCTCCCACTCTGTCTGTCCCTATCTGTCTCTCTGACCCTCTGTCTCTGTAAAAAAAGAAAGAAAGAAAAAAGAAAGAAAGAAAGAAGAAAGAAAGAAAGAAAGAAAGAAAGAAAGAAGAAAGAAAGAAAGAAAGAAGAAAGAGAAAGAAAGAAAGAAAGAAAGAAAGAAAGAAAGAAAGAAAGAGAAAGAAAGAAAGAAAGAAAGAAGAAAGAAAGAAAGAAAGAAAGAAAACGGACTGATCCTGATCCTATACACACATGTGGTGGTTAAGAATCTGGAGGGCTAGTTTAGCAGCAGACATTCTCCACCCCAAGCAGTGAGGGGCCTCATTACCACACCAGACTCGTCAGCACAGAGGACCAAAATCAGGAAGAGGAGCCACATAAACACCTTGTTTGTGAAAACAACAGGGCTTCCATACAAATGGGTAAGACAGAGGTTGCTGGAAACCCAGGTGTCCTCTTAAAGAGACAGAAAGCAAATGTTCACTTGCACTCACACAGAGATTTGGCAAAGAGATGGCAAGTTGGAGTGCCAGAGTCATACATGGGGAAACCAAGTTGTGTGGCTTCTCGGACCAGGCCTGGAGGGACAACTTCTAATGTTCCTGTGTTGTGTTCTCCTCCCTGCATGGTACGAGTGCCATCTTTTACTGAACTTGAACACTCACCCTAACATAGCATCAGTCTGTTTAAGTTAACACTGTTCTACTCCAATGACTCCCTGAGGCCTCACTCTACCAGCTAACACATGGTCAGAGGTCTTGTCAGCAGAAACCAGACAAGGTCTTCAAAAGAGTCTTTCTTAAAATATTTATGAAGACTTCTATTCAAGTTGGGGAGGGAGGTACCAGAGATATTCAGGGAGGAAACATAGTGAAGCCTGCCACTATTCCTGTGCTGAGTCTTTCTTCCACAAAGCCAAATGTTACCCTGCTATAGCCTAGTGGACTTTACTTAGGTCCTTTCTAATGACGTTCTGAGACTCTGCCATCACTGAAAAGGATCCCCAAGCCCCAAGAGTGTTGTGGCTGGCCCTGGTATACCCTGATCATTTTGAAAAGTTGGTTTATTACCCAGAACAGGTGCCAAGTTTGAATCTGATATTAACCTGGTAAATAACATTCATACCTTTTCTGGTGACTAGCTGAGAACCTAACTCATAAAATTCATGTAACCACCTGAATTCAGTGGCTGAGCCTAATGGCTAAACCCCCCAGCATGTGATGGTGGGTCTTGGAAAGTCTTGGACCTTTTGCTTTCCTGCCCCAGACCTGGAATTGTAGCATCAGGACTCTATTAGCAGCTTGGTCCCTCACAGGCACATCCAGGCCCAGCAAATGGTACTAACAACATTAGATAATTTTCTAGTGCCCAGCAAGAGCCAGTCACAGGCTGCATCTGGCATTAACCATACTTCAGTCCCTCCAATGAGGTCCCAGAATAACACAACTGGTTTCTGTCTTTGACCACATTAGAGCACCACTCAATTAGTTCCACAAGAACACAACAAAGGGAGATCTCAACAGCTACCAGAAACTGCTGGAACGGATTCCACTTTATGGGATCATTTCTGGCACAGCAACTTTTTTTTCCCAAAGTGAGAAGCAGGGGGCAGGAGCGGCAGCAGATAGACAGATTCCCGTGTGTGTCTAACAGGGATCCATCCAGCATGACCACTAGGGGGTTATATTCAGCCCCTCTGGGGCATTGCTCTGCTGCAATCAGAGCCATTCTAGAGCCTGAGGCAGAGGCCATGGGTCTGTCCTCAACACCCAGGTCAACTTTGCTCCAATGGAACCTTGGCTACAGGAGGGGAAGAGAGAGACAGAGAGAAAGGAGAGGGGGAAGGGTGGAGAAGCAGATGGGTGCTTCTCCTATGTGTCCTGGCCGGGAATCAAACCCAAGACTTCCACACGCCAAGCCAATGCTCTACCACTGAGCCAACCGGCCAGGGCTGGCACAGCAACTTTTACATGGTGATCATGGCTCATCCTCACAGCCAGAAAGCCTGAAGGTCAACCCATCCACAAACTGACCAAAAGGAATTGGGGCTCAGTTACAATAGAAGGCACACATGAACCCATATGAGGGACATTCCTGAAGCACCTGGCTCAACAGGTCAAGAAGTCTGGTGGCTGGACCTCATGAGACATCTACTACATATAGCCACCCTACCAAGACTGTGAGATAAAACATATCTACTTAATACATAGAAAAAAAAGAGAGAGAGATGAGGGAGCAGCTAAAATGAATAGACAAAGAAATATGGCCCAAATGAAAGACCAAGAGAAAACTTAAGAAAAAGAACTAAATGAAGTGGAGGCAATCTACCTCCACTTTTGTGTGGCAATCTCCACAAACAATTATCTTCAAGATGTTCAAGAAACTAATAAAAACTTTAACAAAGGGATAGTGAACATAAGAAAAGACATAAAACCATAAAAAAACAATAAGAAATGAAAAATTTAATAACTGAAATAAAAAGTACACTAGAAGAAATAAATAGCAGATTAGATGAAGCAGAAGATTAAATCAGTGATTTGGAAGACATGGTAGCAGAAAACACCTAATAAAAGCAGCCAAAAGTAAAAAGAAACAAATTAAAGATTAAAATTATTTTAATAATTATCAAATGAGCACATTTTGGCATCTAGGTATCCTTTTGTTAGATTATCTATTTGTCTCTTATTGTTACATTGTTAGATTATTTTATATTTCTCTAAGTCCAGTGAAGTTTTTTAAAATTTCTGGGTTTCAGTTCCTAATCTGTTTTGGTTTTGGTTAGAATTAAGTTACACTTCAACTAGAAGAAAGAAAAAATAAATAATCAAGCAAACAATTAAAAAATGGGAAGAGAATCTGAACAGACACTTCCCTGAAGAAGACACACAAATTGCCAACAGATATATGAAAAGAAGCTCATCTTCACTACCTATTAGAGAAATGCAAATCAAAACTACAGTGAGGTATCATCTCACACTGTTAGATTGGCTGTTATCAACAAGAAACATAATAACAAGTGTTGAAGAAGCTGTGATGAAAAAGGAACCCTCATTCATTGATGGTGGGAATGTAAACTGGTACAGCCACTAAGAAAGTATGGTGGTTCCTCAAAAAATTAAGAATGAAACTACCATATGACCCAGCAATTCCTCTACTGGGCATATGCCTGAAAACTCAAAAACACTGGTACTTAAAGACACATGCACCCCCATGTTCATTGCAGCATTATTCACGGTGGCCAAGATATGGAAACAACCAAAGTGTATCTTGATAGAGGATTGGATAAAGAAGATGTGGTACATATATAATGGAATACTACTCAGCCATAAGAAATGATATATTGCCATTTACAACAACATTAATGGACCTTGAGAACATTATAATAAGTCAAATAAGTCAGAAAAATCTAAGAATTTCATGTCAGGTTGTCATTCAGCACAAAGAAACTGTTAGAAGCTGCTTGCCAAAGTGTGAGACTAAGTGAGAAAAAATGATTTTTTGTGTGTGATTTGTCCTATGTCCTTCTTATTACATATCACCTTCCTAGCTTAGGTGAGCCTCTACTGAAGACCTCACTAGGGTGGTTACAACATGGAAACTTTGTCCACCACCTGACATGACAACACAGTCTGCTCTGTATTTGGTAGTGTGGCTGTACATGAATGATGGTGACTTAGAACCAGATCCCTGCAGTCAGGCTGATTGAGCTCAAATTCCCATTCCACCACTTAGCAGCTGTGTGAATTTGGACAAATTAATTAACCTCTCAGTATTCAGTAAATGATTTGTATCATAGATGTTATCATAAGGTGATATTTGAAAAGAGGCAACAAAAGTAGAGTGCCTTGCATATAACAAGTGTTCCTCAACAAATACAAATTTTATATTATATCATTTATATATAAATATAGGCATAAAGATGACATTTAGGAAGGGAGTAGTTAGGGTCATTGGAAATTGGAATTGTTCTTGGAGGTACTAAGGAGAATGGGAATGATTGGCAAGCCATTCAATCTCTTGAAAATTGTGACAATATTATTGCATGGCTTACGTTTTTTCACCCTTGATGACTCTGATCACTTGGTCTGAGTTGTGACCCTGAGTCTCTATGTGATTTTTTATTTTCTAGGTAATGCTATATAGCCAAAGCCCCCAAAGATCAAGTAATGCTTGATCAAGTATCCTCATCAGTGAACAATACACTGATTCCAATTTACCTTTCAACCTTCTCTTTCACCACTACCCTCCCTTCTCATCCAACTACTTGCTGTTCCCAAACCACACACCCTGCTTTCTTTTCTACAGCTGAGAGTTTGCATGTGCATGGAAGACAGGCTGTAAATTGACAAAGTCCTTAGCCTAAGATTCTCTAAGGCTAAGCTCTTCCCCACACCCTTGGCTGTTGCATGGTGGGGGATGGTGCACTCTTAAGAGGATTCCTGTTTATACCTTCGATATGTGACTTTGTTTCCGAGACTTCCTTGTTTGTAAACGTTTTTGTTCTCTGCACTATGTAATAAAGCTGACTGGGTTTTTCCCCCCTGCTCATGTATTCCATCAGTTTATAGGAGGCCTCTGGATCCCATCCTTTTTTTCTCTGTGTTTCTTTCTTAATCCCCACCATTTTCCCTCAGGACCTGGACAATTTTGAGTTGCGCTGGTTCACAGCACATGTGCTACTACTCTGCTTATAAGCTCAAATTGCTTACAGAAGACAGAGACATATACCAATGATGCTAGTGTTTTTAGTATTATATTTGTCTAGACCTTGGAAATAAAATACTAATTAAATATAAAATATCATAGAAACTCAGGGAAAAAAAAGAAGAAATGAGTTCTTCTCTATTGGCATACATGACATACCAAGATAGTTCTTGTATAGGGACAGAGTTATATACTGCAGAGGGACTAGAAAAAACAAGAGATGGTTCTGTTGTATCAGAACAGCAAGAAACAGACAACCTGCCACACAATCAAAAAGCCAAATTAAGGAGCCTTAATTAACACCACTGTGCGACCGCATGGAGACCTAAGTTATTCAAATCAGTGCAGCCCCAACTACAGTCTGGGGCTAGCTTTTAAAGACAAAATTACATACTGATTGAGGAATGGGGAGGAGAGGAAGCATAGCAGTAAAACAGAGCAGTGAAATAAGCTTTCTTAAAATGTTTGTCTATAGAGCAGCGGTTCTCAACCTGTGGGTCGTGACCCCGGTGGGGGTCGAACGACCAAAACACAGGGGTTGCCTAAAGCCATCGGAAATACATATCTTATTTAAAAATGTATTGTATAATAAATATGTATTTTCCGATAGTTTTAGGTGACCCCTGTGTTTTGGTCGTTCGACCCCCGCCGGGGTCACGACCCACAGGTTGAGAACTGCTGGTCTATAGGGTTAATTCAGGGAGAAACATTCTGAGGACTGCTGTACCCTTGCAAAGCTAGCCCAAGACCACAGTCCAGGAGACCAGCCTCAAGGCCAGGAATAGGGAGTCTTTTTAGAAAAGTAAGTCTTGCCAAAAGTCTCTTTTATTTTAGAGAAAGTAAGTTCTGCTAAGAGTTATTTATGCTAAGGACCTTTCTTTTCTATATTTCATTTCTTGCTTCTCTAAATCTGCAATAAGTTTAGGGAAATAAGACCAGTAAATCCTGTTTAATAAGAGATGAAAGTAATAGATTTACAGAAATTTACAGATGGGAAATCATATAAAGCTAAGTTAGCATGAGCAAATATAATTTTCCTGAGGAGGTGAGACTAGCTTTGGATGTCAGAGACAATGTTTGTACAGAGTGGAGGAAAAACAGATGGTTTTCTAGACTTGTGAAGTGTAAGGGAAAGCAATGGGAGGCTGGAGTGTGTGGGGACTGCTGAAACCAAGCCCAGATTCCATGGTAGGTAGCATAGGAAATCAGATCAGTAGGTTGGGCCAGATTCTAATGAGACCTTTAAAGTTACTAATCGCTAACTAAAGTTTGAAACTTTTATAGTAACTGAAGCAAATGATAGATTGATGAAGAGGCTGGAAAAAACATTATGCTGATTAAATGTTGACTGTTATAATTTTCAGTGCAACAGCTGCTACTGAAATTGCAGTAATTCAAAATAAAAAATAGACACTGTTGTTCTGAAATAGCTTGGACTATTTGAAACCATGTAGCATGAGTCTGTGTTCTGTAGTTTTGCTGAGAACATGATGGAGTGCAGGTTTCTTTCTTTCATTTTATCATAATGACTTATTCTATGGATCAAGAATTCAAACTGAACAATAATTTCACAGCCAGAGTTTGAGTGTGGGTTGTATAAAGTTGTGAAAGCAATTTTACAAAGATATGAACCCTCTTTCCTGCTACCTAATTATAATTTTTAACTAACAGGATATATGAAAACCTCACTTGTTTTAATTACTCTTCTGACTAATAAAAATCTATTTATTATCAACTCATTATTTACATTTTATTACTTGCTCATTGTTATTTTACCAAAAAAAAAAAAATAAGTTACAAAGTTTGTCAGTCTATTTTTACCTCAAGATAACTTATATGGCCTGACCTGTGGTGGCACAGTGGATCAAGCATTGACCTGGAATGCTGAGATCACTGGTTCAAAACCCTGGGCTTGCCTGGTCAAGGCACATATGGGAGTTGATGCTTCCTGCTCCTCCCCCCTTCTCTCTTTCTCTCTCTCTCTCTCTCTCTTCTCTAAAATGAATGAATTAAAAAAAGATAACTTATATGTAGAATCTAATGAACAAAGTGAACTGAGGAATTGAATAGAGGCAGGGTCACAGGTAGCAGAAGGACAGCTCTCAGAGGGAAGGGGGATGAGGGGACAGGATCAGAGATGGTGAAGGGATTAGTGAAATATACATAACACAGAGATACAGGTTACAGGACAGTAAATCCCAAAGGGAAGTGGGGGAAGGTGTGAAGGAGAGTGAGGCAAAGAGGTGTAATGGGGGACATGGAGGTGGAGGGTGAGGGTGTTATATTGAGTGGGACACTTGAATCCATGTTAACACAATAAATTAAAATTAATAAATTTTTTTAAAAACTATTGTGTAAACTCTTGAGATAAAAATAATTTACAGTGAAACTCTTGGTTACTTGTTTTCTATCTTAGATAAATAATTTATCTTAAGATCATCATTTTAGCTTCCTTTGGATGAGTAATGTCTATCATGTCAAATAAATCATGTTCTAGTTTAATATTAATATACTGGGTATAGCTGATGATTTACTGACACATCATCTCTACCCCTCCCATTTATTTTATACTACTTATGGTTTTTTGTTTTGTTTTGTTTTTGCCATATCAAGAGGTTTTGAAATCATTCCATAGTAGTATTTGAAAACAGAGAAAATCTGAAAAAAATTCCAACCTAAGTTTTGGAAAGAGAGTGCTGGTACCAGCAAATAAAAAGGTTGAAAGGCAGAGAGACCGGTTATAGTAAAAATTATTAGAGCAGGAACAGATTGTGTAGGACTAGAATAAAAAGGTAAAAGAGCACAGAAGGGGTTAAATGGAACTTGTTTTCAAACAAATTGAATCAGCAGGTACCTATAAAATGACCAGATGAAGTGATATGGTTCAGACGCACTTACATAAGGTAAAAATGAAATTCTCTAGATCATTTTAAGGGAAAAATGGCAGGGGTTTCTCTGAGTAGCAGGTTTCCATAGCAACAGTATCATAAGTGCAAATGGAATCCATTGTTTCTGCCAGTGACCAACAGAGATTTTCAGAAAGCTGAAAACATATTAGCATCCTGGACCAAGTGGTCTTTTACATGATTAAACATGATTTAAGACTTGAACCAAAGCAGTACCCTATTTAGACAAATGCTATGGTACTAAGACAAGTTTTATATAAAAGTATATTTCTTTAACCCTTCTACTCTAGTAAAATTACATAACACCTCTGTGCTTCATATTTCTAATCTGTAAAACAGAATAATAATTATACTTACCTCATAAGATTGTGATATATGGTGCTTATAAAGTGTAAATGTTAACATTATTACTAATATTGTTATTATCATCCTCAGAAGAGTAGATAGCATAATGTAGCAGTTATGAGCATTAAGAACACAATGTTGGAGGCCCTGGCCGGTTGGCTCAGTGGTAGAGCGTCGGCCTGGTATGCAAGGGGTCCCAGGTTCGATTCCTGGCCAGGGCACACAGGAGAAGCGCCCATCTGCTTCTCCACTCCTCCCCCTCTCCTTCCTCTCTGTCTCTCTCTTCCCCTCCCGCAGCGAGGCTCAATTTGAGCTGGGGATGGCTCCTTGGCCTCTGCCCCAGGTGGTCGCGACAGAGCGATGCCCTGGAGGGGCAGAGCATTGCCCCCTGGTGGGCAGAGTGTCGCCCCCTGGTGGGCGTGCCGGGTGGATCCCGGTTGGGCGCATGCGGGAGTCTGTCTGTCTCTCCCCGTTTCCAGCTTCAGAAAAATACAAAAAAAAAAAAAAAAAAGAACACAATGCTGGAGTGATGTCAGAGAAATGGCGCCATAAGGAGCAATACTGATAAATCTCCCCAAAATTTCAACAAATTCTTCAACCAGAGACAGAAAAATCTATCCTTGGAGCATCTAGAAGTCCCACACACTGTACACAAAAGTATGATCAAGCAAAAAATTGACTAAATATATAATCAACCCCAAAGGAAATAAGATGGAGAAAGGAACACTCCGCCTTCCTCACTAACCTAAGCAAGGGCTGCTTTCACTTGGAACTGAGATAGAGGGCTAAGGGTGTGGAGGGATCAAGCCAGGCTGCGGCACAGACATCCAAGCTGAGGAAAGAGTGTGCCTGCGGCGACTCAGCCAATGCAGACTAACAACCACGCCGGACCCGGCAAAGACGGGCGAAAGGTGGCCAACATTAGCCCCGATATCCTGGTCAGCAAGCACGGATAGCGTGCGAGAGGTTCCTCCTAGCGCCCTGGGAGTGGGTGCCCGTGTTAGCGGATAGAGGGGCAGAGTCAGTAGCCTTTGCGTGGGCTGTGACCAGAGTCTCGGTGTGGTTCCTGCACCCTGAACAGTGGTGTGCAGGGAGTGCGCGAAAGCGAACTTCCCTATACCTGAACTTCTCCAGGCAGGCGGGACACCTCACCCAGGCGAGTGGCAGCCACCATTAGCTCCGATATCCTGGTCGGTGAGCGCGGATAGTGTGTGAGAGGTTCCTCCTGGCGCCCCGGGAGTGGGCACCCATGTTCCCAGACAGAGGATCAGAGTCAGAAGCCTTTGTGTGGTCTGTGACCAGAGTCTGGGTGTGGTTCCTGCACCCTGAACAGCGGCACATGGGGAGTGTGTGAAAGCAAACTTCCCTACACCCAAACTTCTCCAGGCGAGCAAGGCCCCTCACCCAGCCATTCAAGCTAACAGCCTCGGGAGGCAAGCAAGCAGCTTACAGTCTGACTCGGGAGCAGATCTGTGGATCCAATTGCTGAAGTTAGCTTAACCCGCAGTCTGCTCCCCTCCCAACTGACCTATGCGGCTCTGACAAGATCTCTCTCAGTTCAGTGATCTAAGATAAGAGGCGTGATATTTTTTAGTGTCTCTTCCTATGCACATAGGGGTGGGGGCAACTTCTGATTGGCAGAGCTTTCATACCTAGGGCTATATATTAAAAAGAGGGATTTGGCAGCTTTTAAGACCTTCTGTTTTACAAACAGCGACTAGGCCATCTTCTACCCAGCCAAAACAGATTACAAGGTGCAAAAAGCTCTTGTAGGAGAGTGGTCCCACAGAGTGCTGAAGCATAATGGACACACCTGGAGTCTCGGTGTGGTCCCCGCACCCTGAACAGCGGCTCTATCCGCGGCACTATCCGCGCTCACCGACCAGGATATCGGAGCTAATGGTGGCTGCCACACACCTGGAGGCACATAGAAAGGCACCTTGAAAACAATTGGCTCCTAGCCCCACCTGATTATGCTGGCGGCTCTGACTGACAGAGCCTTACCCAGAGCCCTGAGCTGAGTGGGGATAGAGTGGGGATTTTCCAGCTCTTTGAGACTCTTATTCTCCAGGCAGAGGCAGCATCAACCCCATAGCTGGATCATCAGGCTGCTAATTCAGGAAGGAGAGACTAGGAGAGAGGCTCCGGGAACACGGACTCTCTCATTGTCAGAGCCTGCAAATGCTAATGAGCCTCGACTGCCAACGAGACTGAAGCCTAATATATGACATCGTCATAGAGACTTATCAACTGCAAATCTCTACCTAAGTGTGTCACAGGGGCAGAGCCTAATGTACAGAGTCATGGACCAGGAAGAAGAAGAGGAAAGAAAAAGGGAGAAGGTAGCCTCTCAAAATCAAGAAAAATCCACAAACTTTATAACTTTTTCATTTTTTTGTTTGTTTCTTTCTTTTATCTTGTCTTGATTATTTTCTTTTTCTTCCAACCTGGTCATTTCTGCCAGTCTTATTCTTTCCTCTTTTTGCACTACACTATCCATAAGTGTTACATTTACCATTTGCTTTCTTTTCTTCTTCCTTTCATTCTTTGAGGGTTGCATTCCAAAAGCCTTAACTCGCACTCTCTCTTTTTGTTCTTTTTTCTTCTTTTCATTTTTTCTTCTTTCTTTTTTTCTCCCTCCATACTAGTTTCTTCTTTTCTCCTTTACTTTTCCTCTCATTCAATCCTCAATCACAAACACATTATTTTATTTGGGACTCAAATTTTTTCTTTGTGGCACTTTGGGTGCTTTTTACTATGCTTTTTAACTCATTAGCATTCTTCCCAACCCTGGCTCTCCATTCAATCTAGTTTTTGCTCCACTTAATACAATAGTAATTTTTTAATTTTTTTTCCTTTTTCCTGTTTCCCTCTTATCCCTCTCATTATATCTCTTAGTTGACCACCACTTACAAGCAAATAATTTTATTCTTGACCCAAATTTTTTTTTCTTTATTGTGTTTTGTAGGTCCCTACTTCCTTTTTTGCCCCTTTATCACTTATCCCCAACTCAGGCTCTCTGTTATAGGTAGTTTTTGTTCCATTTAGCACAATATAACTCACAGTTAATCACAAATTTTCTCAAGGAGGAAGGGAGAGAAGAGGAGAAAAAAGGGGAGGAATAATAAATGTTTTTCCCCATTTTTTTACTTTTTATTTTTATTAATTCTCATTAGTACTATCAACAAAACCACCCTCAGATGCCATTAAGGAAAAGGAAAGCAAATATCATGGATACAAAAGACAGAGATGTAGCACAGATAGATGAAAAAATATATATGGAGAAAAAATTTAATATATTGAAAACCTTGGAGCTAAATGACAGAGAATTTAAAATAGAAATCCTAAAAATATTCAGAGATATACAAGAAAACACAGAAAGTCCATTTAGGGAGCTCAGAAAACAAATCAATGAACATAAAGAATATATTACCAAGAAAATTGAAACTATAAAAACAAATCAAACAGAGATGAAAAACTCAATTCACAAGCTGAAAAATGAGGTAAAAAGTTTAGCTAATAGAGCAGGCCAGATAAAAGGTAGGATTAGTGACATAGAAGACAAGCAACTTGAGGCACAACAGAGAGAAGAAGAGAGAGACTCAAAAATTTAAAAGAAAAGAAAGACCTACAGGAATTGTCTGACTCCATCAGAAAGAATAACATAAGAATAATAGGTATATCAGAGGGAGAAGAGAGAGAAAATGGAATGGAGAATATATTCAAACAAATAATAGACAAGAACTTCCCAAGGCTTGGAAAGAACTAAAGCCTCAAATTCAAGAAGCAAACAGAGCACCGAGTTTTCTTAACCACAATAAACCTACTCCAAAGCATATCATAATGACATTGGGACAAACCAACGACAAAGAAAAAATTCTCAAGGCAGCCAGGGAAAAGAAGAATACAACATATAAAGGAAGGCTTATTAGATTATCATCGGATTTCTCAGCAGAAACTTTACAAGCTAGAAGAGAGTGCACCCCAATATTTAAAATCCTGAAACAGAGGAACTTTCAGCCAAAAATACTATACCCATTAAAGCTATCCTTCAAATATAAAGAAGAAATAAAAACATTCACAGATACAGAAAAGATGAGGGAATTTATAATCAGAAAACTCCCACTCCAGAAATTACTAAAGGGGGTATTCCAACCAGATAGAAAGAACAAAATAAAACAAAACAAAACCACAAGTAAAAGCTCCACCAAGAACACAATAAAACCAAATTTAAATGTGACAAAAATAACAAACAATAAAAAGGGGAGAGGATGGAGATTAACAGTAGCAAAGGAGGATGGAGTGCAGAAGCATTCATAAGATAGTGTACTATAATGAACATGGTAGGTACCCTTTTCATTACTCAATGGTAACCACCCTTGGAAAAACCACCACAGAAGCACATGACTTAAAAAGTTAGTAACAGAAGAAAAAAGTATGGAATACAACCAAACAAAAACAAATGACAGAAAAACAATAGAGAAGAACCAAACAAGATACAAAACTAAAAGAAAGCAATTTATAAAATGACAATAGGGAACACACAATTGTCAATAATTACACTAAATGTAAATGGATTAAACTCACCAATAAAAAGACACAGAGTAGCAGAATGGATTAAAAAAAAATCCAACTGTATGCTAAAAGAAACACGTCTAAGCAACAAGGATAAAAACAAATTCAAAGTCAAAGGCTGGAAAACAATACTCCAAGCAAATAACATAAAAAAAAAAAAACAGGTGTAGCAATACTCATATCTAATAATGCTGACTACAAGACAGCAAAAGTACTCAGAGACAAAAATGGTCATTTCATAATGATTAAGGGGACACTGAATCAAGAAGACATAACAATTCTTAATATATATGCACCAAACCAAGGAGCACCAAAATATATAAGACAGCTACTTATTGACCTTAAAACAGAAACTGACAAAAATGCAATCATACTTAGAGACCTCAATACACCGCTGACAGCTCTAGATCATTCATCCAAACAGAAAATCAATAAAGATATATTGGTCTTAAACAAAACCCTAGAGCACCTGGATATGATAGACATCTACAGGACATTTCACCCCAAAGAAACAGAATATATATTTTTCTCTAGTGTACATGGAACATTCTCAAGAACTGACCATATGTTGGGCTTCAAAAATAACATCAGCAAATTTAGAAAAATCGAAATTGTGCCAAGCAAATTTTCTGATCATAGAGCCTTGAAACTAGAATTCAACTGCAAAAAAAAGGAATAAAACCCCATAAAAATGTAGAAACTAAATAATATACTTTTAAAAAAATGAATGGGTCAAAGAAGAAATAAACGCAGAGATCAAAAGATATATACAGACAAATGAAAATGAAAATACGACATATCAGAATCTCTGGGATGCAGCAAAAGCAGTAATAAGAGGAAAGTTCATATCACTTCAGGCATATATGAACAAACAAGAGAGAGTCCAAGTGAACCACTTAACTTTACACCTTAAGGAACTAGAAAAAGAAGAACAAAGACAACCCAAAACCAGCCGAAGAAAGGAGATAATAAAAATCAGAGAAGAAATAAATGAAATAGAGAACAGAAAAACTATAGAAAAAATTAATAAAACAAGAAGATGGTTCTTTGAAAAGATCAACAAAATTGACAAACCCTTGGCAAGGAAAAAAGAGAAAGGACTCATATAAACAAAATCCAAAATGAAAGAGGAGAAATCACCACAGATATCATAGATATACAAAGTATTATTGTAGAATACTACAAAAAACTATATGCCACTAAATTCAACAATCTAGAAGAAATGGATAAATTCCTAGAACAATACAGCCTTCTTAGACTGAGTCAAGAAGTAGCAAAAAGCCTAAACAGACCAATTAGCAGGAAAGAAAGAGAAAAGACTATTAAAAACCTCCCCAAAAATAAAAGTCCAAGCCCAGACGGTTATACTAGTGAATTCTATCAAACATTCAAAGAAGACTTGGTTCCTATTCTACTCAAAGTCTTCCAAATAACTCAAGAAGAAGCAATACTTCCAAACACATTTTATGAGGCAAACATAACCCTCATATCAAAAGCTGGCAAGGACAGCACAAAAAAAGAAAACTACAGACCAATATCTCTAATGAATACAGATGCTAAAATACTAAACAAAATACTAGCAAATCGAATACAACAACATATTAAAAAAATAATACATCATGATCAAGTGGGATTCATCCCAGAATCTCAAAGATGGTTCAACATACGTAAAACAGTTAACGTAATACACCATATCAACAAAACAAAGAACAAAAACCACATGATCTTATCAATAGATGCAGAAAAGGCATTCGATAAAAATACAACACAACTTTATGTTTAAGACACTCAACAAAATGGGTATAGAAGGAAAATATCTCAACATGATAAAGGTCATATATGATAAACCATCAGCTAACATCATATTAAATGGCATAAAACTGAAGGCTTTTCCCCCTTAAATCAGGAAGAAGACAAGGTTGTTCACTCTCTCCACTCTTATTTAACGTGATGCTAGAAGTTCTAGCCAGAGCAATCAGACAATATAAAAAAATAAAAAGCATCTATATCGAAAAAGAAGAAGTAAAGGTATCACTTTTTGCAGATGATATGATCTTATACATTGAAAACCCCAATGATTCCACAGAAAGATTACTAGAAACAATAAGCCAATACAGTAAGGTCGCAGGATACAAAATTAATACACAAAAGTCCATAGCCTTTCTATATGTCAACAATGAAACATTAGAAAACGAACTAAAAAAATAATCACTTTCACGATTGCAACAACAACAACAAAAATACCTAGGAATAAACATAACAGAATATAAAGGACCTATATAACAAAAACTACAAAGCATTGTTAAAGGAAATCAAAAAAGATACAATGAGATGGAAAAATATTCCTTGTTTTTGGATAGAAGGAATAAATATAATCAAAATGGCCATATTACCCAAAGCAATAACAAATTTAGTGCAATTCCCATCAAAATTCCAATGACGTTTTTTAAAGAAATGGAACAAAAAATCATCAGATTTATATGGAATTATAAAAGAACCCGAATAGCCATAAAAATCCTAAAAAAAATTAATAATAATGAAGCTGGGGCATTACAATACCTGACTTCAAATTATATTATAGAGCCACGATAATCAAAACAGCATGGTATTGACAGAAAAATAGACACCCAGACCAATGGAACAGAATAGAAAGTCCAGAAATAAAACCACATATATATGGTCAAATAATTTTTGATAAAGGAGCCAACAACACACAATGGAGAGAAGAAAGCCTCTTCAACAAATGGTGCTGGGAAAACTGGAAGGCAACATGCAAAAGAATAAAACTCGACTACAGTTTGTCCCCTTATATTAAAATTAATTCAAAATGGATCAAAGACCTAAATATAAGACCTGAAACAATAAAGTACATAGAAGAAGACATAGGTACTAAACTCATGGACCTGGGTTTTAAAGAGCATTTTATGAATTTGACTCCAAAGGCAAGGGAAGTGAAGGCAGAGATAAATGAATGGGACTACATCAGAGTAATAAGTTTTTGCTCAGCAAGAGAAACTGACAACAAAATAAACAGACAGCCAGCTCTATGGGAAATGATCTTTTCAAACAACAGCTCAGATAAGGGTGTAATATCCAAAATATACACAGAACTCATAAAACTCAACAACAAACAATCCAATAAAAAAATGGGAAGAAGACATGAACAGACATTCTCCCAGGAAGAAATACAAATGGCCAACAGATATATGAAAAGATGCTCATCTTCATTAGTTATTAGAGAAATGCAAATCAAAACTACAATGAGAGGCCCTGGCTGGTTGGCTCAGTGGTAGAGTTTCGGCCTGCATGCAGAAATCCCGGGTACAATTCCGGGCCAGGGCACACAGAAGAAGCGCCCATCTGCTTCTTCACCCCTCCCCCTCTCCTTCCTATCTGTCTCTCTCTTCCCCTCCCACAGCCAAAGCTCCATTGGAGCAAAGTTGGCCCGGGCACTGAGGATGGCTCTGTGGCCTCTGCTTCAGGCACTGGAATGGCTCTGGTTGTGGCAGAGTGACACCCCAGATGGGCAGAGCATTGCCCCCTGGTGGGCGTGCCGAGTGGATCCCGGTTGGGCGCATGCAGGAGTCTGTCTGACTGCCTCCCCATTTCCAACTTCAGAAAAATACAAAAAAAAAAAACTACAATGAGATACCACCTCACACCTGTTAGGTTAGCTATTATCAACAAGACAGGTAATAGCAACTGTTGGAGAGACTGTGGAGAAAAAGGAACCCTCATTCACTGTTGGTGAGAATGTAAAGTAGTACAACCATTATGGAAGAAAGTATGGTGGTTCCTCAAAAAACTGAAAATAGATCTACCTTATGACCCAGCAATCCCTCTACTGGGTATATACTCCCCAAAACTCAGAAACATTGATACGTAAAGACACATGTAGCCTCATGTTCATTGTAGCATTGTTCACAGTGGCCAGGACATGGAAACAACCAAAAAGCCCTTCAATAGTCGACTGGATAAAGAGATGTGGTACATATACACTATGGAATATTACTCAGCCATAAGAAATGATGACATCGGATCATTTACAACAAAATGGTTGAATCTTGATAACATTATATGGAGTGAAATAAGTAAATCAGAAAAAACTAAGAACTGCATGATTCCATACTCAGGTGGGACATAAAAATGAGACTAAGAGACTTAGAAAAGAGTGTGGTGGTTATGGGGCAGGGAGAGGGGAAGGGGGAGGGGAAGAGGCACAAAGAAAACTAGATAGAAGTTGACGGAGGACATTCTGACTTTGGGTGATGGGTATGCAACATAATTGAATGACAAAATAACCTGGACATGTTTTCTTTGAACATATGTACCCTGATTTATTGATGTCACCCCATTAAAATTAATAAAAATTTAAAAGAAAAAAAAAGAACACAATGCCTAGGCTTTTTTTTTTTCTAATATGGTACTTTTCAGCTGTGTAAACTTGGGCAAGTTAATTAGCCTCTCTGTGCTTCAGTTTCCTCACTTATAAAATGAGAATTCATTGTACCCACTTCATAAAGTTGTTTTGTAGATTAAATGAGTTATTTTTATGAAGTGCTTAAATTGATGCCTGATACTTAAGAAATATTAAGCAAGTATTTGTCAAAGAAATAAGCAAATGAAAATATTTTATTAGATTCCACTTACAGTTCTAGCATTTTCATACTGTTGCTGCTTTCTTACTAGTTACTTTTTACCTAATTTGTTTTTATACTTTTCTATGGTTTCTGAATTCAAAGAAAGCAAAAAGAAGGCAGAAAACTGAGCTAAAATGCATTGCATTTCTACCGTATTCCAGTTATTTGTGGAGGTATTAAATCATTTAACCCTCATATGGTTATATGAGGACAGTTTCATTTACAGCACACTATGTAATAATATATGCAATTTTCTATCATGATCATATCATTTTCTTTCTTCAGACTATAGTACACTAATTCTTTATCTTATAAAAATTTATTTGTAATACCTTACATATAACAGTTTTGTTGGGTTTAAAATAACAGTGAGATTGCTTTATGCTTTTTTAGACAAAATAAACATTCATTAAAGTTGTTTTTAAAGAAGTGAATTAAACTTAAGAGTTCATCACATATACAGCACAAAAGCATACTTCATCTTGCACTTAAAATGAATGAAATATTTGAGAGACACAAAAACTATCATTGCATTTTTTCATTCTCACCAAACATAGACTTAACAAAAGTGACTTCACCTGCTATTTTCTGGTTAATTTTCAATCCAGCATTTTGTCAACTTATATTTCTAGCTAGAGTTCCCAACAGCACAGAAGCAGTGATTGCCACATCAAATTTTAAAATTAAACAGAAGCACATTCTCAGATAGCAAAAAAAAAAAAGAAATAATTACTGTTTTTAGTCACTCCTTAAATACCAAAGAGAAAATGAAAATGATTTGAGATGTGGTTGAAAAGTTAAAATTTGGTTCTTCTTTGTTATTGTTCTGTATTAGTTACAAAGAATTCAAATGAGTTACAACATCAGAGAGAAGGTAAGAGGGTGCCATATGTTTGTTTTATCTTTTCAAATTTAAGTAATTCATAATTTCTACTGCATAACTTTTAGAAAATCTAATGAAGGTATTTTCTAAATGCAAACTCACTAGAAGGTAGTTATTTTTCTCCATTCATGTTGTCTTATATCCTTAAAATAGAAGGAACATGTTCATCAACTGTTCTCAACAAGAGAACAACAACTATCTTGAAAGGTAATCTGTTAATCTATTTCTAAACAAATGCATTATTCAGTGTACATGTGTTTATATTTCACCCATTATTCTGAGAAAACAGAGCATCTCTCAGGCTCCATAAAAAATAACCCAAACCTTAGTCTAATCTACGTGAGCTAGTGAACACAGCCTTTTGAAAAAGTAATAGAAAACAAATCCCCAGTAAATTCATGGTTTGTTAGCATTTTATGCCATGAAATATCAAGTTTTGTGACACTAAATCTTCATTTAAATTCCTATATTAAGAGAATGTTTTAGAGAAGTTGGAGCAAGCACGGTAGTATCTGTGCCTTATATAATAAAATATTAAAGATGTCAGAGGAATGGCAGTGTGAGAGGCCCCTTTGCTCTCACCCCTTGGAGATTAAACAATTAGAACAGTTGCAATTCAACAAAGATTCACACACAAACACGTCTGGAATATCCATGCATTGAAACGTGGGAAGGTGGGCAAGTGGGTATGAAACTGGAAATACCTGAGCTCATGCTGCCTGTCACCACCCAGCCAAACAAGTGGAGACAAGGACTGAATCGTTACAGGCACTTTATTCAGATGGCAAGCCATCTTGAGAAGATGGGGGTTATGTCCCCACAAAACACTGTCTTAACACCTCATCTCAGCCAACCCTTTTTATTAGGGGAAGAAAAGGGGCAGTAAGGGGGTCAGAATTCAGGGAAAAGTTAATTAGATAAAAGTTGCAGTCCAGAGACTTTTCTAGAGCTTCTTCATCTACCTATCGGTAATTCTTTATCAGTGTCCTTGTCAGCAGACATCCCTGTGGGATTTTAGATACCATCTTGGTTGCTTGCAGAGCTCCTGGGCCTGGGGCACAAAGGTGGGTCGCTTGCAGCCCTTTTGAGGTCCGTGGGCTCATTCATGTATTCCAGCTCCTGGAACAAAGCTTGCATTTGCATTCATTATTAAGCCTATTGATTATAACTAAAAGCTACTATTCCTAAAGCTACATTTTAAACTCTTGAGTTCCCTTCTCAGGTAGAGAACCAGAGATGTGGGATGGGAGAAGAGCTGAGCTAGGCCACTGCAGCCTTGAGCTCATGCAGCCTTGAGTCCATAGCAGACATAAAGCTCAGCCGCTGACATCACCTTGACTTAAATGAGGCAGGTGTCAGGGAGTCATTAGAGTGAGGTGAGTGGGTGTTCACTAGGTTAATGTAGATCTAGATTTACTATCAGTGCTGAGTCTAAGGCCACTCAGCAAAAGTGTCAGGATACACTGAGGTCAGCTGTCATTCACCTGGACCTGTGGACCTCTGTGGTGGTGCAGGGTCTCCAGGAATCATGTTCACTTAGGCTAAGGCTGATTCAGATTTGACAGTGTGTAAAGGGCTCAACACAAGAACAATGACAGCTGTCCCTACAGCCCTTATTCTGATGCCACACAACACTTTTTCACCTCCATGTATTTCTTGAACTCCCCCACAAGAAATGGGGAACAAGCCACTGTCCCTCCACCAGAGCCCAAGATATGTGCCTGCATATAAGACTGGGTGCTTAGGCTCTTTAAGGGAAGCCCTGGATTTCCAGCAGCTGAAATCCCCACTGATTTTCACAGCCAGATGTGGTGTGGGCTCCTCTTCTCAACACTGGTGTTGTGAACTGGGGAGCCCATCGTGAAGCTGAGACTCCCCTCACTCTTCCAAAGGAACCTCTGCAGCTGAGATATTGCTCCAGATTCTCAGCTGCCACATTTGGCAGTGGGGAAGGGCAAGCCCATTTTGATTCTCTGCCCCTCCTTCCAGTCCTGATATGGCTTCTTCTTTATAGTCTCAGTTACAAAACTTCTGTTCAGCTAGTCTTCAAATGGTTCTCCAGGTTGATTGTTCTATAATTTAGTCATAATTTTGATATGGTCAGGGCAGGAGGTGAGGAAGCATCTACCTACTCTGCCATCTTACCCTAACTCCACTTCACCTTTTTACATCCTTTTTCCTCTTTGATCCTCTAACTGGCCCATATCATATGATTTGCATTTAAGTTTATATTTATAATGTATCCATTTTAAATATTAAAATGCTGTATAATTATTATTTTAATAAAAATTTGACTCAATTATTCAGACTAGCATATAAAAATAAATATATTCTATTAAAACATAGTTGTGCCTTTTTTTACAGAAGCCTCTAAAACTTTTGAAAATACAGTTCTATCAATAGTTTTTTAAAAGTTTCCATGTAAGATTCTGTGATTATCATGCATATCACTTAATTTTCGAAGTGAAGAATATATAAATTATGTTATTTTAATAATTCAAGTTTTAAATACATGGTAAAATCATTTTGCAAAGTCTCCAGATTTTTTAAATGTCTTATTTCATAATAAAAAATAAAATGAGAGATATAATGAAATTGTCAGAAAATCTCGGTGTTTAAAGATTCTTACTCAAGGCTCATTGTGCTTAAATGATGTGAACTATCTTTCATGTGTACATGACATGTAAAATCATATGAAATACCTTTCATATGTACATCGTTAATATTTTGTATATATTTAGGTGAATGTAATATGCATGTAATATATATGTTTAATTAATATGTTTAATGCATAATATTTATGTGTACATATCTGTGTGTGAAATACACACATACTTCACACCCACTCATATTGTATGACTCAGTGCATTGGCTGGAAATATCAGAAACTTTATGTAACATTAAAAGGTGACATATTGATCAAGTAGCTTACCAAAGACTTGAAAAATGTACAAAGAGAAAAAAAAATAAACATGACATATATTTTAGACAGAAGTCTGTTTACTATAAATCATCAAGCCTTAGTTACATTTTGCAGAAAAAAAACAGAAATATTCCTGTATAGTTCCAGAGATGTAATCACTTATATTATCCACTGAACAATCAGATATAAAAAAAAACTCTTCCCTCTAGTAAGACTGGAAAGAAACTTAAATCTCAGGTCATTCTAGATAACAAGCCATGCAATATAATGAATAACAATTTCAACAACATTAAAACAACAGATACTAAGCTGTTGCTGATCTGTCAACATAAACCAATATAATCTTGGCAATATTATTAATCAAATTAAAGTAATCCAATTAAAGTTGTTTAGGAGGAAGCCACAGTGGTTTTGTCCAACTCTTCAACAGTCTGTTATTTTAGGCGATTCAAACTGTGATTTTAGAATCACGAGAGCAGTAGTTCTCAAAGATGTTCCAGTACAAGACCTTGTGTTCCAGATTAGAAGAAATTCACTTTTAATTATTGCAGTCCTGCATGAGAGTGTGTCTGAAAACAAACTTTACTGTCACAAAATGATAGTAAGATTTTTTAAAAGCTTGTTGTAAAAGAACAGTGTGGTTGTTCTTCATTGTCTTAGTTGAGCTTTTGGTATCAAATGAGAACATCTTAAACATTAAATACCATAAAAATTATCTCAAATAAAATTATTTTAAATTGTTAAGTAACCAGAGAATAATACATTTGAAGACTCAGACAAATTAGGTACATACCACTTACAGCAGCATGTAAGTTTGAACAGCCAAACAAGGGAAGAACTAAGCTGCTAAAACACACTCTGGGGGATCCTCGGGCAGCACTACTTTAGAGAAACTAAAACCAAATTGAACAAATGACTTCCTTTGTCTATTCATAGTTCAAAGCCTACTGCATAACCTATTTGATTTACAAAAGCACACCCAACAGACAGGTATATAATAGATAGATGACATGATAGATAGATGATAGATAGATGATAGATAGATAGATAGATAGATAGATAGATAGATAGATAGATAGATAGATACATAGATAGATACATAGATACATAGATACATACATAGATACATAGATATAGATGAATAGATTAAATTAGTACAAGTATATTTACAATTCTTCTAAGATTTTACTCCTATATAATATATCCAAGTCAGCCTATGTCCTAGAATCTAAATGAAGATTCTTTCATCTTCCCAGTAAAATAAGGCAACCAGAAGGAAAAAAAGTATGAGGTTATATGGAGAAGACTATTTCTAAGATTTTTTTTCCTAGAAACCAAAATTCTCTTGGGTGTTTTTTGTACACACAGTCAACTAGGAATAATGTTATTTCACTCGAGGGAGAACAGTGAACTATAATATCAGAGAAGTGCTGCTGACAACTTTTTGTCACTGCTTTCTCTATCTTCAATATATCTCTTTGGAACCAATAAGATACAGCCATCACCTCTAAACCTTTATGAATACCTTTTAATTATTTCACATGAAAGATTATCCAAAGTGTCAAGACCCTATAATAAACCAAGAAGTCATCCTCATTCTAATTCTTGTGTTGTTGTATATAGTATGTTCTTTCACACAATTCAGCTAAGTTCACCAAACATAATTGTACAATGACCACAAAATCAGACCTGAAATCATAAAACTCCTAAAAAAAAACAACAGAAAACCAATCTCTTTGATACTGGTCTTGGCAAAAAAAAAAATTTTAATGACACCAAAAACATAACAAAAAGAAGTAAATGCGAGACTACATCAAACAAAAACTTCTACAGAGCAAAACAAAAAAGAAAATGAAAGACAATGTATAATGGGAGAAAATATTTTCAAACTATCTTTGATAAGGGGTTAATATTCAAATTATATAAGAAATTAATTTTTTAATTTATTCATTTTTAGACAGAGAGGAAGGGAGAGAGAGAGGAAAAGAAACATTGATTTGTTGTTCCACTTATGTATTTATGCATTCATTGGTTGATTCTTGTAGATCCTTTGACTGGGGATCAAACCTACAACTTTGGCATATGGGGACAATCCTCTAACCAACTGAACTACCTGGTCAGGGCCCAAAATATACAAGAAATTAATACAACTAAATAATTTTTTTATGGCCTTGACTAGTTGGCTCAGTGGTAGAGAATCAACCTGGCCTATGGAAGTCCCAGGTTCAATTTCAATTCCTAGTCAGGGCACACAGGAGAAGTGACCATTTGCTTCTCCACCCCTCCTCCCTTCTCTCTTTCTCTTTCTCTCTCTCTCTTTCTCTCTCGTCCTTTCCCACAGCCATGGCTTGAATGGTTTGAGCTAGTTGGCCCTGGCACTGAGGATAGTTCCATGGCCTTGCCTCGGGCACTAAACTAGCTTGGTTGCCTGAGTAATGGAGCAGTGGCCCCAAATGGGCAGAGTATTGCCCCATAGGGGGCTTGCTGGGTGGATCCTGGTTGGGGCACATGTGAGAGTTTGTCTATCTGCCTCTCTGTCTCTCAATAAAAAAAAAGAAAAAAATTATTTTTTAAAATATGGTTATAAAATGGGCAGAGGACTACAATAGGCATTTTTCCAAAAAAGACTATAAGTGGCCAACAGGTACATGAAAAGATATTCAATATCCAATCACTGATAAAATGTAAACCAAAACTATCATGAGACATACTGATGATGTATCATAGAATGGTACACCTGAAACCTATATAATATATTAACTAATGTCACCTGAATAAAATCCACAATGTGATATCACCTCACACCTGTTAGAATGGCTATTTTTAAATTCAAGAATAACAAGTCCTGGAGAGAGTGTGAAGAACAGGAAATACTTGTGCGCTGGTTGGGAACGTAAATTGGTGCAGCCACTATGGAAACGGTAGGAAGGTGCCTCAGGAAATTAAAAATAGAACTATCATAGGAGCCAGAAATCCCACTTCTGGGTGTATATTCAAAGGAAATGAAAACAGGTTCTTAAAAACATATCTGCACTCAGTGTTATTAACTGAAATGTTATTCACAATAGCAAGATATGGAAACAACCTAAGTGTCCATCTATAGATGAATGGATAAAAAAGATTATCAAAAAACTTTGAACTTATAGAAACAAAAAAATAAAGTGATGGTTATCAGGGTTCCAAGAGGGGGGAGAGAAAAACAGGGAGAATTGGTGAAAGGATGCAAAGTACCAGTTATAAGGTTATAAGGTGAATAAGTTCTGAGGATCAACTGCAGACCACGGCGAATACAGATAACTGTATATATTACACACTTGAAAAGTCACTAAGGGAGTAAATCTTAAATGTTATCACCATAAAATAAAAATGGAAATTACATGAAGGATGAAGGTGCTAACTAACCCTATTATGGTAATTATTTTGCACTATATATGTGTATCAAATCATCATGTAGTGCTTCTTAAACTTACACAATGTTAAATTATATAATATCTCAGAGAAGCTGGAAAAAATAAGGTAAGGGTAAGTAAGTCCACACAGTATAATTCCACAGGTGAAGTTTTGCTATAAAATAATAATACAAAGTAATCAATCAAAGACCGACACGTATGGTTTAAACAAGTGCTGTTCCAAAAAAAAAAAAGGAAAAAATCAAGAAATTTAGATGCTTTTAACATTATTTTTCACTCTAAAATAAATTTCAATATTCAATTTTTTAAATGCCTATGAATTAAAATTTAGGAAGACAAAAATTAGTATAAATTTATGGGTTGCTCTATGATCATGTTGTTGATTTAGTTCTCTTCCTCATCATTAAATTGAATATATAAATTAATTTTAAATACACAGAGAAGATAAAATAGTTATTAACTATCAAACATGATTTAAGGAGATTTTACAAATGGCTAATCTAAAAATTTTATTAATCTATAAGAGATCAATAGTATATTTTCCCAAGACAGTATAAATATTTAATTAAAATATGTTTAAAATATTTAATATTCTAATGAACCAAACATGCATGAGAGAAGCTGACACAGAAATCTATAAGGAACCATAGATTTTTCTTCCAAGAAATTTTAGACCTGGGAGTAAGAGTAAGATAAAATATAACTGAAAGGTTTCAGGAAGAATTGGTTTTATACTTGAATAAGAAGAGTCTAAGCCACTCATTTTTAAATCCTCTCATGAGTTTTCAAACGGTTCTCTGTGGAATATGCTATTTTAGTAAAACTTGAGAACAATTATGATAACTTTTTGAAAACATTTTTTAAATAAATCAAAGATTTTGGAATTGCATTACCCGTATTATTTCCATGTCCGTGTGAGTTAAGGGGAAATCTTGTGGTTTCTGTATTTCTTCTGTACATGTGTGTGTTATCTTTGAACTGAATAGCACAAGAGCTCACACCGAGTGTGCCTCTCTCTTTATATAGGAGCAATAATGGCAAATTTCTCTTCCATGAATGTAGAGCTTCCATGAAATGTTCCAGAGGTTGAGCTTTACAGGTGTGAAAGCTACAGGAATCATGTTTATCAAACCCAACTTTATTAGCTCTCTGGCAAATTTAGCTGGTATGTTATAACATGTAAAACATATAGTGTGTACATATACGTATACTCCACATCACTCATGATTGTTTTTTATCATCTCTATACTGCTTAGTTTTGCAGTGTGAAGATGTGGTAACATTTTGCATTTCAGTCTTTAAGTAAATCAATTTCTTCGGTGCTCTGTGAATCTATGACTTTACTACTTTTGTGTTTGGCTGTCATAGATATCTCATAAAATTTAATATGCTTCAGCTACTTTTTCATTTCAGAATAGCAGCGTCTAGGACTGTAAGTTCAGCACATGTCATTCATGTCTGTGTGGCTTGGGACTGGAACCATTCATTAAGAATGAAGATTCACACAGGAGAGAGAACAAAGAAAACGAATCTAACGTATCTGTACCTTTTGTTGTTGAAAGCATAGTGCCATCTGGTGGGAGAAAAAAAACTAGATGGAAAATACAAAGCACATCATTCCCACTGATCACAGAAGGATACTGGGAAAACAACAAAGGCAGGTAGGGAAAGCAGAGATAAAAGGCCATTTCTTAACTGTCAACAGGCCAGTTTGTTGGTGAGGACAAGGTGATCGGGAAAGAACTAAAATATTTACTACAGGAAAGCCACACACCATGCTGTCATGAAGTGTCTCAAACAGAATTATTTGATCCTCTTAATATCCATTCCTTTTTTTTATTCATTTATTTACCTTTCATTCATTCCATCATCTGTTCATCTAACAACTACCTGCTAGGCACTGTTCTAAGCTAGAAGACAACCTTGACATCTAGAAACTTAGATTCTGGTGGAAGGACATGGACTATAAACAAATATGTTAAGTAGTCTATTAAATGTTTCAAAGATGCCTTGGCCAGATAGCTCAGTTGGTCAGAGCATCTTCCTGAAACACAGAGGTTGCAGGTTCGATCCCTGATGAGAGCACAAACAGGAACAGATCGATGTTCCTGTCTCTCTCTCTCCCTTCCTCTCTCACTATATTCAATAAAGTAAATACTTTTTAAAAAAAAAAAGAAAAAACCTTCTTTAAATGCTTCAAAGAAAACAGTAAGAAGGGTAGGACTTTTGGGAATGTTAGATGGAAGAAGGGTTGAGAGGAGGTGCTCCAATATCTGGAAGAGTATCTAAGTATCCCTAAGATTTACTAATGTACAAACCAATAATTTGAAGTTACATGATAGTTAATTTATTTTTATCATGTCCTATTCCTGAAGATCTTTTTAAGACAAACAGCTTGGGATCCTGAATGACAAGTATAATCACCAATGTACATAAATCAGCTATATATTGTAGAACAACAGTAGGCCAATCATGATATCTAATTTACAAACCTCTGAACATGATTTACTATACCTGCATTCTTTACCTTGTTGATTTTTCTGTATTAAAATAGTTTAGATACCTTTATTTTTTTTAAGATTTTGTTGATTTTAGAGAGAGCAGAGAGAAAGAGAGAGAGAGAGAGGTTGGGGAGAGGAGGCATCAACTCATAGCTCTTGCTGCTTGTATGTGCCTTGACCGAGCAAGCTGGGGGTTTTGAACCAGTAACCTCAAGTTCCAGGTCCACGCTCCATCCACTGCACTACCACAGGTCAGGCTTAGATATCTTTCTTGATGCCTTATTATTATTATTATTATTATTATTATTTAGCGAGAGAGTGAAACAAAGAGGGACAGACGGGCAAGAAGGAAAGGCAGGAAGGGAGAAAAATGAGAAGCATCAGTTCCTCATTGTGGCACCTTAGTTGTTCATTGATTGCTTTCTCATATGTGCCTTGACCAGGGGGCTACAGCAGAGCAAGTGACCCCTTGCTCAAGCCAGAGATCAGAGATCATGGGGTCATGTCTATGACCCCACACTCAAACCAGCTACTCAGCACTCAAGCTGGTGAGCCCACGCTCAAGCTGGATGAGCTCGTACTCAGGCTGGCAACTTTGGAGCTTTGAACCTGAGTCCTCTACATCCCAGTCGGAGGCTCTATCCACTGCACCACCACCTGGTCAGGCTTAATGCCTTATTCTGACAATGACAAATCTCCCAAAAGAAATATACTAGTAAACTGCTTGATCTTTCAATGTATCAATATCATTTTATGTCTGATATCTCTAAGAGAAATTTGCTTTTGTGTTTTCACCTTACAAATCTTCTAAATAAAAATATAACTAAATAATCTTTAAATTGTTAAGAATAAAGACTGAACAGCAAAGCAAAAGACATATTATGAGCCTGACCAGGCGGTGGCGCAGAGCATTGGACTGGGATGCAGAGGACTCAGGCTCGAAACCCCAAGGAAACACTGAGGTTTCACCAGCTTGAGTATGGGCTCACAGCTTGAGCGTGGGATCATAGACATGACTCCAGGGTCTCTGGCTTGAAGCCCAAGGTTGCTGGCTTGAGCAAGGGGTCACTCGCTCTGCTGTAGCCCCCGGGTCAAGGCATATCTGAGAAAGCAATCAATGAACAACTAAGATGCCATAACAAAGAATGATACTTCTCATCTCTCTCCCTTTCTGTCTGTATGTCCCTATCTGTCTCTCTCTCTGTCTCTCTCTCTCTCTCTGTCTCTGTCACAAAAAAGACATATTATGGATAAATTTAGCATGCTATTACATTCATAGAGTATCATTATCTAATTTAGTTATGATAGAATGTGTTTATTAGAATCTATTTATTTGTAACTATGTCCATTACTTGATAGAACTCAGAATAAAATACTGTAAATAAATATTGAATATTTGGGGGTATAGATTAATTGTGGATTTGTTTGTTCCTTGCGTTGTTGGTGCATTTTAAAGTATGCCATGTAGACAGCATAGCATTAGGAGGCAGACATCCTGAAGTGAATTCCAGCCTTGCCAATGAGCTATGACATTGTAATTGGAAACAATTCAAGTCTTGCAGCTATCTTTGTATCCAGAAGTGACAATAAAATTCCACATGGCCTAATGGATAAGACATGGGTTCAGGAGTTAGAAAAACTTGAATCCTAATCCCTGCTGTGGCACATACCAACTGTGTGACATTGAACATGTACACAATTTGTCTATGCTGTAATTTCTCCGTTTTCAAAGTAATAATATACAATATATGGTAGCATAATAATAACAAAAAATTTTAAATCAGAGGATAATTAGGATTGAATTAGACACTCCATGTAAAATTCTTAGCAAAATTTTTGATGGACTATAATAAATAAAGTCTCTTTTTAATTTTTTGTTGTAAGTTGTGGTTGAAAGAGACAACTGTGCATAACTGCTTATGAATAATGCAAAACAATGTTAATTTAGCATTGATGTGACTATGATAGTGCACCAGCAATATCACATATATACCTAGAATATATCCTCTATATTCCTTTATCATCAAGATAAAATTAAAAAGCATATTTCTATGAAAATGCAGTGGAGAATTAGTTCTTCACCTAGACACTCATAATTCATTACTAAAAAATAAAATAAAATAAAAACACAAAAGAGTATATAATGATTTTAAATAGGACAACCTCTGTATCACTTCTACAAAAATAAGTTGGGAGGCTGCCCGCATATTTACAGTAGAGAGAGAGCAGGTTTCTCTTGACCAAGAAGAGGTCTTCCCATGTGCACCTTCCCATTTGGAAAAGCCCTCTGTTGGTCAGCATAGATGACCAGTTATTTAGGAATTAAGAACTTAGAAAATGATTGGTCAGTCTTATTCTCACAGTCATATTCATTTTCCATTTCTCAATCTCAATTCACCTTTATTATAACCTTGTTCAACTATTTGGTTAAACATCAAATATCACATATTTTGACTATGCCTTCTGTAACCAGATTGTTGGCCTCTCTTCACTGCCCACAACCACATGCTATCTGACTCATGACCTCTTACATATCCTTACAATTTTACTTCAACTTCTACCTCCTCCAGGATGCCTCCCTTGGTTTCCTCAGGTGAAATTAAGAATTTTCTTTTCTGTCTTTTTTTAATGTTATGCATATGACTTAAATATATTTCCTCTTGAATTTTGATATTTTTTCTGCATATTTTTATTCTCTCATGATAATATAAACTTGGGTATGCAAAACAGAGTTTTTCTATTATTATTTATTAATTATTATATTATCTTCCATATGAACAACTGTAAACCTACTTTTGCCTCATCTTGTATATTTATCATGGGTTTTGGAATGTAATAGACATATTTGCAAAGTATATATAAAATGAAAGATTGTAAGATGCTAGGAAGTGTCTTTTTCCTTTTCTGACAGGGAAATATATACTCCAAAGAAGTGGTCTTTGCCCTAGATGGATAGCTCAGTTGTTTAGGGTATCCTCTCAAAACACGAAGGTTGTGGGTTCAATCCTTGGTCAGGGTACTTACAACAACAGATTGATGTTTCTGTCTCTCTCTTTATCTCTCCCTCCCTCTCTCTAAAATCAATCAATAAATTTAAAAATAAAAGAAGTGGTCTTAAATTTAGGACACACAGATGATATATCCTAGAATTGTGCACTTGAAACATATAATTTTATTAACCAGTGTCACCAGAATAAATTTAATTTTAAAAATTCAGTACAAAATTGTTGGATCTATATTTTTATATTTTATTTCTTTTGAAGTCAGTGAATTAGTTACTTCATCAACATGAGTCAAGTTGAATTTTCTCCCATAGAACTTTAATACGATAAAAACCTAACTGAAAAAAATACAAATGATATCAAATACTTATTTTTCCTCTCTATGAGGTTTTAACAGATATAAGTGCAATTGTTTTCTGTATATAAAAGAAATACAACAAAGAGTAAGTGGTTCAGTGACACTTTAAAAACTGGAATCTGAAGTGGGGTTTTCCTGGAAGGCTTGCTGCGCAGAGGTTTCTTGGCAATAGCAGCACTTACTCCCAACTTCAGAGCGAGCCCCGCCCCCTTCCGTGGGACCGTGGCAAGGTGCAGCAACCTCCCACTTTCCAGCCATTATTTATAGTCTTCAAATACAATTGTCTTCGGTGAGCCCTACTTGGAGACTCCTCTCTTCAAAGGAACCAGAAACCCAGAGAGGCTTAAAATATCACTCAGCAGAAAGATAATGATGCTTTAGCAAGGTTGTGTCATTTGATCGTTACTTCTTTCATAAGTGCCACTAAGTACCTCTTTGACCAAGTGTGGGGTTTAGCAAACAATGTGGAATTCATATCTCCAAGGAGTTTGGGCAGGAATGTGCACTCACTAATCAAGGTAGTAGCAGGATAAGAAAGCAAAGTACTTTGCCTTGGCCTTGGGTTCTACCTGCTTATCAGTAGCACAGCACGCAGGGGCAGGGCTGATTCCAGGGAACATTGCAGCCCATATAGATGACTGCCTTTTGACCCAGCTATCCCACTTCTGGGAATATATCTTAAGAAATCCAAAACACCAATTTGAAAGGATATATGCACTCTTATGTTCTTTGCAGAGTTATTTACAATAGACAAGATCTGGAAACAGCCCAAGTGCTTATGGGTAAATGAGTGGATAAAAAAGCTATGGCACAATTTACACAGTGGAATACTACTTTTCCATAAAAAAAAAAAACAAAAAATTACCTTTTGCGACAGTGTGGACCTGGAGATTATTATGCTAAGTGAAATAAGCTCGTCAGAGAAAGACAAATACCATATATCTCACTTATAGATGGGATCTAACAAACAAGATAAACTGATAAAATAGAAACAGAGGAAGAGTCACAGGGAACAGACTGAGAGCTGTCAGAGGGGAGAGGAGTTGGGGAACTGGATGACAGAAAGTAAGGGACTAACCAAAAACGTATATACATAACACATCGACTCAGACAACAGTGTGGTGACAGCCAGAGAGAAAGAGGGGTGGGGGCCAGGTGAAGATGGGCAAAAGTGGGGGGAGTGGAGAGGGGAAGAGACGTCGCTTGGGGCAATGGGCACACAAGGCAGAGTGCTGATGACGTTTTATTGAGTTGTAAACTTGAAACCCGTATGGTTCTGTGAACCAATGTCACCCTAAAAAACTTAATTTAAAAAGTATTTAAAAATAAGGAAGTAACCCCTCTTAGGTGTTATACCTGATGCCACAATTATCAATGGTCTTTCTTAACAGAAAATTGATCAAGTTTAACAAAAATTGGAACAGTTAAAAAATATAGCAGCTATTTAATTGTTAGTGAGCAATTAGCAGCCTTTTTTTTATATATTTATTTATTTAATTGTGTTTACATAGATTCTAGGGTCACCCCGAATGCCTCCCCCTCCCCCTATTCCCCTCAACATCTCCCTTGTTCCCCTCCCTACAGAGCCCTCCCCACTTCCCTTCAGGTTTATCCCATCCTCTCATCCCCTTTCCCTCTGTCCTCTTCTCCTCTGGTCCCTTTGATGCCTCCTCTGTCTCAATTCCATTCCCCAGTTCACATTATTCCTTGGATTCCTCAAATGAGTGAGGTCATATGATATCTTTCTCTATCTGCCTGGCTTATTTCACTCAACATAATAGTTTCCAGGTCCCTCCATATTGTTGTAAAAGGCAATATTTCCTTCTTTTTCATGGCCCCATAGTATTCCATTGTCTATATGTACCACAGATTTTTAATCCACTCGTCCACTGACGGACACTTGGGCTGTTTCCAGATCTTCGCTATTGTGAACAATGCTGCCATAAACATGGGGGTGCATTTCTTTTTTTCAGTCGGTGACATGGTGTCCTTGGGATATATTCCCATAAGTGGGATGGCTGGGTCAAAGAGCAGTTCCTTTTCTAATTTTCTGAGGAATCTCCATACTGTTTACCACAGTGGCTGCACCAGTCTGCATTCCCACCAGCAGTGCAGGAGGGTTCCCCGTTCTCCACATCCTCGCTAGCACCTATCCTGTGTTGTTTTGTCAATGAGCGCCATTCTGACTGGTGTGAGATGGTATCTCATTGTGGTTTTAATTTGCATTTCTCTAATGATTAGTGATGTTGAACATTTTTCATTTGTCTATTGGCCATCTGTATGTCCTCTTTGGAGAAGTGTCTATTTCTTGTGCCCATTTTTTGATTGGATTGTTTCTCTTCCTGGTGTTGAGTTTTACAAGTTCTTTATAAATTTTGGTTATTAATCCCTTATCGGATGTATTGCCAAATATGTTCTCCCATTGTGTGGTTTGTCTTTTTATTCTGTTCATATTGTCTGTGCAAAAGCTTTTTAGTTTTATATAGTCCCATTTTTTTATCTTGTCTTTTATTTCATTTGCCTGTAGAGACAATTCAGCAAAGATATTGCTGCGATAGATGTCGGTGAGCTTACTCTCTAAGTTTTCTTCTAGGATACATATGGTTTCACGATTTACATTTAAGTCCTTTATCCATTTTGAGTTGATTTTTGTGCATGGTGTAAGTTGGTGGTCTAGTTTCATATTTTTGAAGGTAGCTGTGCAGTTTTCTCAATACCATTTGTTAAAGAGACTGTATTTACTCCACTCTATGCTCTTACCTCCTTTGTCAAATATCAGTTGCCCATAAAGATATGGGTTTATTTCTGGGTTATCTGTTCTGTTTCACTGATCTATATGCTGTTCTTAAGCCAGTACAAGCTGTTTTGAGTACAATGGCCTTGTAGTATAACTTGATATCAGGAAGTGTAATACCTCCCACTCCACTTTATTCTTTTTTTCAAGATTTCTGAGGCTATTGGTGTTCTTTTCTGGTTCCATAAAAAATTTTGGAATATGTGTTCCATATCTTTGAAGTATGTCATTGGTATTTTAATTGGTATTGCATTGAATTTATAAATTGTTTTGGTAATATAGACATTAAAATTATGTTTATTCTTCCTAACCATTAGCACAGTATATTCCTCCACTTGTTTGTGTCTTCCTTGATTTCTTTTATCAATGTTTTATAATTTTCTGAGTACAAGTCTTTAACCTCCTTGGTTAAATTTACTCCTAGGTACTTTATTTTTTTGTTGCAGTAGTGAAGGAAATTGTTCCCTTAATTTCTCTTTCTGACAGTTCATTGTTTATGTATAAAAATGCCTCTGCCTCAGCAATCTTGAAAAAGAAGAATGAAGTGGGAGGTATCACACTTCCGGATATCAAGTTATACTATAAGGCCATTGTACTCAAAACAGCATGGTATGGCATAAGAACAGGCATATAGATCAATGGAACAGAACTGAGAACCCAGAAATAAACCCACACCTTTATGGACAACTGATATTTGACAAAGAAGGTAAGAGCATACATTGAGTAATGACAGCTTCTTCAAATAATGGTGTTGGGAAAATTGGAAAGCTACCTGCAAAAAAATGAAACTAGATCACCAACTTACGCCATTCACAAAAATCAATTGAAAATGGATAAAAGACTTAAATGTAAGCCGTGAAACCATAAGCATCTTAGAAAAAAACATAGGCAGTAAGCTCTCTGACGTTTCTGCAGCAATATATTTGCCGATTTGTCTCCACAGGCAAGTGAAATAAAAGACAGGATAAACAACTGGGACTATATGAAACTAAAAAGCTTCTGCACAGCTAAAGACAATAAGAACAGAATAAAATGACAAACTACACAATGAGAGAATATATTTGACAATGTGTCTGTTAAGGGGTTAATAAACAAAATTTATAAAGAACTTGTAAAACTTAATACCAGGAAGACAAACAATCCAATCAAAAAATGGGCAAAAGAAATGAATAGACACTTCTCCAAAGAGGACTTGTATGTCAACATAGAGCTCCATGTTTTATAGGACATACTCGAGCTCAATTCATGCTCCCTGGAGCTTTAGACAAGGGAATGCCCTTGTTGATCAAGCTACCCAAAAGAAAACTATTTGGAGCAACCATGACAGATCGAGCAATTCAGTTTCATACTATTCATCACCAGAATGCTGCAGCCTTGTGTAAACAGTTTCAACTTTCTCAGGAAGCAGCACAGCAGATTGGTAAATCCTGTCCAAGGGGTCCTATACTATAGCCTGTCCCTTCATTTGGATTTAACCCTCAAGAACTCCTACCAGGACAACTTTGGCAAATGGATGTTACTCATATGCCTTCATTTGGCAAACAGTCCTAAGTCCATGTTACAGTGGATACCTATTCTGGATTTATAGTAACCTGTGTCAGAACAGGAGAGGCTACTAAGCATGTTATAACTCATTGTCTGTATGCATTTTTCTATTATTGGATTTCCTATACTAGTTAAACTGACAATGCTCCTGTATATGTAGCAAAAGCATTTACTGTATTTTGTCAAACCTTTTGAATTATGGGTATCTCTTACAATCGTTAAAGTCAAGGTATTATTAAATTAAAGTGTACCCAGCAAATATTTTAAGGTCAATTTAAAAAAAAATTTAAAAGGGGGAGTCATATCCTGGAACTCCTATGGGTCTACAATATCGTGCTTTTTACTTAACAATTTTTAAATTTCTTTTGAATGCTGATGAACAGGAGACGCCAAATCTTCTTCTCCTGCAAACTTCTACCTTCATTTATTTGATCCAGCTAATAACATTGTTTTGTCTTTTTCCAAATAGCTCCAGATATACAGAAAAGGTTTATGTAGGCAAATGAGAATCCTCAAACCCCTCAGCGAGATCTTCTGAGCATGGCCGTTAAGATACCAAGAGGCAGAAAAAGCCCAGTAGAGATCAGGTGAATTACCAGCTTTTAGGATATGCCCTTAAAGGCTCCAAAGCCCCAAAGAAGTCTTATAGGAATCCATCTGGGTCCTGCTTCAGTAGTGAAAAGGAAGGTCATTGAGCTAAAGCCTGGCAGGCTTACATGCCTTTGCTGTGAGGAAAAGGGACACTGGAAGGTAGACTTCCCCCTTGCTCCTCTAAGGGAGGGTTCAGTCTCTTCCAGCCCTGCTCCAGCCACTTATGACCTAACCCTGCCCAGAATGTTAGGGTTTGCCACTGAAGGCTGAAGGTGCCCAGGGCCGTCGGCCCCATCTACGACACTGTGGACGAGCCTAGGGTATTTCTTCCAAGAAGCAGATAAACTGATCTCATTTGCACAAGGGCCACTTATCTATGTCTTGCCTGAATAGTCAGGTTTTTTATTCTTCCCTTGAAGATCTCTGTTGTGGGTGTTGATAGTCCTATTTGCTGCTTTGTTTAATATATAGTGTTTCCTTTATTCCTCCTACATCAATGCCCCACTCATATATTTCAGGCTGAGACCTACTCCTAATTTAGAGCTCTCTTTCCCCCTTTGCCAACTTCTATTTTGAATTTACCTTTGCCACCCAGCTTAGTGTATCCCAAGGTTCTCTTTACCAAGCCACAGTTGTACAGCTCCAGGGAAAAGCACCCTGGTCTCATCTCTCCAGGCAGAGGAGAACAGAGGCTCCATCTCCACACATGCTGCAGATGGCTTTTCCAGTCTACCTGAATCATTGCCAGCTAGAAGCAGCGGTCATTGGGACTTGGACATGAGCTGCAAAGTATAGAATTGTGACAACAATTCCAGTGCCATGTAGACTTTTCCAGGATGTAGACTTTTTCTGGACTCCTGCTCTTTGTGATAGCTCCTAACGGACTGAACTGGGGTTGGGTTGCATTCGCAGGGATTTGGAATGGTGTTGTTGCCAACTTGGACTTGGTGAACATGTTAAGGACACTACACTTTTATGGATTCTTGTTGTATTGGCCAAGAATTTGCTTAAAGGCTTTAATCACAGTAAATAAATAAATAAATAAATAATAAAAATGGCCGTTAAGATACCAAGAGGCAGAAAAAGCCCAGTAGAGATCAGGTGAATTACCAGCTTTTAGGATATGCCCTTAAAGGCTCCAAAGCCCCAAAGAAGTCTCATAGGAATCCATCTGGGTCCTGCTTCAGTAGTGAAAAGGAAGGTCATTGAGCTAAAGCCTGGCAGGCTTACATGCCTTTGCTGTGAGGAAAAGGGACACTGGAAGGTAGACTTCCCCCTTGCTCCTCTAAGGGAGGGTTCAATATATATATTGAAGACCAGATAAAGAAGATGTGGCACCTATACACTATGGTATACTACTCAGCCATAAGAAATGATGACATCGGATCATTTACAACAAAATGGTGGGATCGTGATAACATTATACGAAGTAAAATAAGTAAATCAGAAAAAAACAAGAACTGCATGATTCCATACATTGGTGGAACATAAAAACGAGACTAAGAGACATGGACAAGAGTGTGGTGGTTATGGGGGGGGGACAGAGGAGGGAGAGGGGAAGGTGGAGGAGGAGAGGCACAAAAAAAAACTAGATAGAAGGTGACGGAGGACAATCTGACTTTGGGTGATGGGTATGCAACATAATTGAAGGACAAGATAACCTGGACATGTTTTCTTTGAATATATGTACCCTGATTTATTGATGTCACTCCATTAAAATTAATAAAAATTTATGTATAAAAAATAAAAATAAAAATGCCTCTGATTTCTGTGTATTAATTTTATATCCTGCCACCTTGATGAATTTGTTTATTAGGTCCAGTAGTTTTTTGACTGAGACTTTAGGGTTTTTCTATATACAGTATCATATCATCTGCAAATAATGATATGATTACTTCTTCTTTTCCAATTTGGATGCCTTTTATTCCTTCTTCTTGTCTGATTGCTGTAGCTAGGACTTCCAGTACTATGTTAAATAAGAGTGGTGAAAGGGGGCACCCCTGCCTTGTTCCTGATTTTAGGGGAATTGCTTTTAATTTTTGTCCATTAATTACAATGTTGGCTGTGGGTTTGTCATAAATGGCCTTTATCATGTTGAGGTATGTTCCCTATATTCCGACTTTGCTAAGAGTTTTGATCATGAACGGATGCTAGATTTTATCAAATGCTTTTTCTACATCTATTGAAATTATCATGTTGTTTTTCTCCTTCCTTTTGTTTATGTGGTGAATCACATTAATTGATTTACGAATATTGTACCATCCTTGCCTCCCCAGAATAAATCCCACTTGATCGTGATGTATGATTTTATTCATGTATTGCTGGATCCAGTTTGCTAATATCTTGTTGAGGATTTTAGCATCTAAATTCATCAGGGATATTGGCCTATAATTTTCTTTCTTTGTGTTGTCTTTGCCTGATTTTGAAATCAGAATTATGCTCGCCTCATAAAAGGAACTTGGAAGTGTTCCTTCCTCCTGAATATTTTGAAATAGCTTGAGAAAGATAGGAGATAGTTCTTCTTTGAATGTTTGGTAGAATTCACCAGTGAAGCCATCGGGCCCAGGACTTTTGGTTTTTGGGAGCTTTTTGATAACTGTTTC